>NW_020639270.1:483-1000 GCF_003573695.1 Papaver somniferum
ATTTTACAAGATTATCTTCATACACGTTTTCCTGAACCTAATGATGTCCAGAAAGAAGTTCAGTTGTTAGAAACCCATCCTCTGGTTGATGTGGTTAACCCAGGCTACGATACCTCGATTGACTTTGTTTTCCCATCAAAAACTTTTTCTCCAATTGTGGGAACTTATGAAATTCAAATGTGTCAGATATTAAGTTTCGAGACTAAACCTAATTACTTTAGGAGATTAGGGTCGACATATTTGTTTAAGGCAGACCACCACTCTCTTTGTGGTCAGTTGTGTAAGTCAAATTTGATTGACTTTAAGGATCTGCAATTATTTAGGTTATTATTATGTGCTTCTAAGTTTTTATTTGAGTTTTTCCAGACTCTATAACCCGAACATTCAGATCTAACTTATGTGGAAGTGCAACCCATGAAAATATTTTATCTAGACTCTGTTACAGAACCTGAACATGAACCACAGCTAGATGTAGTTGTCTTAAACAGGAAACTAGACAAGGTTGTGCTTTATTTGT
>NW_020639271.1:0-158 GCF_003573695.1 Papaver somniferum
GCACAATAGAGACGTCCCACTCATATTTTCTTTATCCCACTGATGGGACTCACGTGCCCGGCGAAGAAGAACAACTCTTTGCTCCTTTGTATTACACCTTTGGGCCTCTGGCAATGAAACGACTTGCATGCTGCTGATATATCGAAATACCATGCCAA
>NW_020639271.1:358-646 GCF_003573695.1 Papaver somniferum
TACCATTAAGCCATTGTCTGAATCGTTGATTGTTTTCATCTTAATGATATGAATATGAATCGTTGTGGATGAAAATGAGTCTATTAGTCGTGATATTATCGCTCCATTGAGCCCTTGTCCAACGAGTGAATTTGAACCAAATTTTGTTCTTATGCCCCATTTTGCTGAATTTGAACCAATATCAGCCGCAAAAGATATTTCAGCTGATTTAGAACCCGATTTAGAGTGTGCTCTGCGAATAGAAACTGTTAAACAATCTGAACTTGTTGCTTACTGGAGTGATTTACT
>NW_020639271.1:657-1000 GCF_003573695.1 Papaver somniferum
GTGTGCTCTGCGAATAGAAACTGTTAAACAATCTGAACTTGTTGCTTACTGGAGTGATTTACTTATCCCAAGCATGGAAAACTTGAGTATCACTTACAGTTTTCTATTGCGAATCCATTTACACATCTTTTTGGAGGTTTATAGTGTTTGCAGGTTCGTATTTGCAGTTGAACTGATTTGTTGGATTGATCCCCAACTTTTTAGACTTTATATATATGCTTGGCAGCTTACTTTGGTGTATCAGCACCCTGTTTGAAATTCTTTGCAAGCGCAAGTAGGGATACAAAGATTTTGCTTCATGGGAGTCAACCCATCAGATTTGCTTCCCTTTCTCTATCTTTTA
>NW_020639272.1:0-297 GCF_003573695.1 Papaver somniferum
GGATATCCGTAATTGTTTAATAATTTCTTACACAAGTAGAGAACGTGAGACCTTGCGGAGGGATTCCATAAAGCAATCGCGTGTAAACACAACACTAGAAAGTAGACCGAGCGTACTGAGTTTAACTACTAGGATTAAACCTAAATTCACAGACCATAAAGCATTCGACTAAATTGCATCTTGTAAGCGTACCTCAAGGTGGTTCAGACGGATAGACTCTGGCGACTAAGCGTACCTGTTGTCTAGTGGCTTAAGGGATTTTGGAGATAGCTAAGAGTATTTGTTATCTTACGGTTA
>NW_020639272.1:497-825 GCF_003573695.1 Papaver somniferum
TAAACCTTGTAGGTTAACGACTTGAAAGACTTCATTGGGATTGTGAATCCAGACCCAGTTATTTCTCTTGTAGTTGCGTGTTCTGATCTTGCCCGATTCTATCGTTTGAGTACTATCTTCTCTAAGATTTGTTCGAGATTAATTTCTATGATAGGCAAGATAAAACGTGATCACAAACATCTCCGTCTCATTGTTTGTGATTCCACAATATCTAGTTTTTCCATCATACGATTTAGATTATTGTGAGGTGATTGATAATACTAAGTTGTTTTTCGGGAATATAAGTCTGGTTTATTAATTGGTTCTTGTTCACCTTGATTTATAGAAA
>NW_020639273.1:0-108 GCF_003573695.1 Papaver somniferum
GAGAGAATGGAATTGATAAATACTTGATTTTTTTTTTTTTTTAACAAGAACTTGAAATTGATTTTTACATATGGTAGCTCTTTTGATACATAACAAAAAGAAACAAAA
>NW_020639273.1:308-570 GCF_003573695.1 Papaver somniferum
ATGTGAATTGTGCTAGAATCAGGGTGCCTAAATATCTAGACTAAGACTCCTAAAAATTACATATTTGCACAAGAGTCAACATTTCAAGGTAAATGAGCTCCATTTTTATGATTTTTTAATTTTTTTGATTTTTTTATTTTGATTTTTCAATTTTTTTGGAATTTTTCAATTTTTTCAAAAAGATGGAGTTCTTGTTTTCAATTATGGCATATTATCGTGGTATCTACTCTATACCCCCAAACCTAAACTAAACATTGTCCTC
>NW_020639273.1:770-1000 GCF_003573695.1 Papaver somniferum
CCTTTTATAGTTTTACAAAAAAATACAAACCCTAATTCGAAACCCTAAAATTTTGGGGAAAATCAAATTCTCTCACCAATTTTCTGAATTGAGCTCGACCCATGCTTTGGGTATGTCCCCTTTGCTCTTATGAAGCTTTTCCTGCCCTCAATTTTGTACTGCAACCCTAGCTCGAGTTGTTTCATCAACTCCACACCTAGGTCAGAGAGATGTGGGTTTGAAAAAGCAAC
>NW_020639274.1:0-401 GCF_003573695.1 Papaver somniferum
CTGAGGTATCGCTTGAGTCTATTCAGACTCCACAACTTGATCCGCCTGATACTATCCAGGAGAAAATCCATATGTTAGAGACCCGTTTTTCGGATGAATCTTTTTGCCGAGACACTCATATGAATCCCAAGTGGGCACCTCAGATAAATCCAGTTGTTTGGCGAGAAACTTTAGATCATGTTGTGCTCTATCTGCTTATTTTTCTAATCTTGAGCATTTGTCTCATATTCGTGGCAGTTCTATTTGGTCTTATGGACCCACAATTCTTTCGACTATTGGTATACGACTTTGGAAGGTGACAATTCTTTTAGAGGTATTTGATGTCTATCTAATGACTATAAATTTAGCATTTACTGGGAGGATCCCGCGTTCATGTGATACGGTAATATCCTTCCTTATTT
>NW_020639274.1:601-1000 GCF_003573695.1 Papaver somniferum
TTGGAATTTCGCATCAGGGTACTTCTTCCTGTAGTCAATAAGTATGCCAACCAAGGAGATTCTTTAGTGCCTTCCAAGGTTCTGCGTAGATAGCTAAGGTCTGGAGTACAGGTTTTGTGGGTATATCTCTGGTAAGCCCTCCCCAGACTATAACTCGGCCAATAGGGCCACCTAGGGGTTTAAAGGCTTATTGCATACACTAAATGCAATCGACGATGCCTGCGACAGTGAGTCAGGATTTTATTTTGTAGTTTTGATTTGCTCGGGACTAGCAAATAATAAGTTTGGGAGTATTTGATAGACGCATTTATGTGTCTAATTTATCTCAATTGTGTATATTGTTAGTGCCCATTGTTGCACTTATTTGGGTTTTTAATCTCCTTGTAGGTGTTTTTGGAT
>NW_020639275.1:0-1028 GCF_003573695.1 Papaver somniferum
AAGCCAACGTAGTTCAAGCTAAATTGAGACTAAGCATCATCGTTGAAATCAACACATAAATGATAGGTATCTTTTGGATTTGAACCTTCACTTAGTGCAAGAAATTCAAAACCTTATTGAGGTCCTATGGTGAAACTAGTCTTGAACCAAGTACCCCTTGTGATAAAACCGGAATCTCCACACATATTGATTTCATAAAATCATGTGTTCTGTAGCCTAGCGCGTTAATAGCCATGCGCTTATATCCTGGATTCATGAGTCTTCTTTAGAGAACGGTCTTCTTCTCTTAGGAAACGACCCGATTTCCATACTCATATAGGTAAGTCTCTAAGGTGTTTCTACGATACACCTGTAATTAATTATAGACTCATTAAGGAATTATATCCATCAAGTTTTCTTGCAGAAACCAGCACTAATTAGAAACGGGAAGTTTATATATTAGTGCTCCATAATCTCTATCCATAACTTGTTGGTACCACATTGAACCTTGTTTATCTTTTTCAAAACATAGGTTGGGTTTCTGCTATGGGAGATCAACCTTCCTTCACAGACCTTAGTCCCATTTCTTTACGTTTTATTGAAACTATTGAAGTTGGTAGACTTTTCGTAAATGGGTATGCCAAATTCTTATTTGATTCAATAAAGTTAACCGTAACTACTCCCCTCTTGAATAGTTGCCTAACCATTTGATGTCTGAGACTTTCATGTCTAGACTTTCCATTATAAGTCTTATTAGAGACATTATAGATTGTAGCTTGATTATCACAATTAATCAAGATTCCTGGAGATGGATTCTTCCAAAATGGAATATCCATAAGTAGATTTCTAAGCCATTCTTCCTCCATACATGCATCAGTTAAGGCTATCAATTCTGACAACATTGTTGAATCAGAAATACAGGTCTGTTTCTTGGAACTCCAAGACACAACAGCTCCCCCTAATGTAAAAATCCATCCAGACGTCGATTTGGACTTGGATTCTACATTGTTCCAGTTAACATCGATGTACCCTTCCAATACAGCGGGATA
>NW_020639276.1:0-436 GCF_003573695.1 Papaver somniferum
CTTCGACCCATGCTTTTTCTCCTCCCCCCCTGCTCCAATTGACGCCTATGATGCTCTAATTGTTCCTAACTCGAGTTGTTTTATTCACCCCAAACCTAGGGTTCAGTGGTTGTGAGATGAGTAAAAGAACTAGGCTAGGGAGATGGTGGAGATGTTTGGAATGATTTGATGGAGATGGTGGCAGTGAACATCGGGGTCTGGTGGTGGCAGGATATGGTGGTGAAGGAGTTGCAGGTGATGGAAGAGAGGAATTTGGGGAGAAGAGGAGAAGAACCCGATGGAGAATGGGTTAGGGAGTGTTTGGGTATAGGTGTTAGGTGTTGTAGTGTTGAGAGGTTGTAGCAAATTCGATGTCCAGCGAAGATGATACGTTGGATGATCACATCTGGATTGAATCGAATGGCTAAGATGTAACAAGCTTGCAGCGACCATTGGA
>NW_020639276.1:447-1000 GCF_003573695.1 Papaver somniferum
TTGGATGATCACATCTGGATTGAATCGAACGGCTAAGATGGAACAAGCTTGCAGCGACCATTGGATGCGTGATACAACAATTCTGACGGCTTAGATTGGAGTTAGGTACTATGATGTTTGACAGGAGCTTCAAGATTTGATGCTCGGTGATGAGGCGAACGTTGGATGATGTGATGGATCCAATCTGACGGCCCTCATGGAAATGGGTATGGATATTGGAAATGGATTTGGGTAAGGGTTTTGGTCCTTGGGTATGCCAAGCCCATATCTTCTTTAAGGACAATTCTTCCTCTTCAATCCCACTTCTAGTTGATCCGGCTCTTGCAAACATCATTCTTCGCTGCCTTTCTGTGGGAGTCTTTGCCGTTTCTTTGCTCTTTTCGCTCCGTGAGTTAACCAGGCTTTATTTAGTACCTAAAAATGCAAAATTAATTGAGAAAAGTATTTATTCTTGAAAACAACGAAAACACAGAATATGGGATAAAATGGAGCGTTAGTGCACAAATGATGAGTTAAATGCCAATAAAAAGGTGCAAATATATACGATATTTGG
>NW_020639277.1:0-300 GCF_003573695.1 Papaver somniferum
TACCAACCATATTCTTCTTCACCATAACTAGTTCAAATGACTCAAATGAACTAGTTAGAGAGTTGTTCAATTGAAAGGAAATCTTATGTACTACACAAGACACAATTGAAGCAAAGATGATTTGATTTACTCGAATTGGTTCATGAACTTTATAGCCACGATTTGCAAATTTCATTCCTTAGTCTTTATAAGTTTAAGTTCAGAAATCATCTTCAGATATATAACCTTCTTAAGTTCGCACACTAGGTTCGCGGACTTAAGCAACCGGGCAGAGTTTACAAACTCCAGCAGAAAATCTCG
>NW_020639277.1:383-708 GCF_003573695.1 Papaver somniferum
TGATAGACGCATTTATGTGTCTAATATGTCTCTATTGTATGTATTGTTAGTGCTCAATTTTGTATTTATTGTGTTCTTTTATGTCTTTGTAGGAATTTTTAGAGAAATAAGCCCTTGCGGCGAAATGGGCTCAAAAAGCAGTGTTTTA
This sequence comes from Papaver somniferum, assembly GCF_003573695.1. Lineage (NCBI taxonomy): Eukaryota > Viridiplantae > Streptophyta > Magnoliopsida > Ranunculales > Papaveraceae > Papaver > Papaver somniferum. The sequence goes on from NW_020639277.1 coordinate 532, forward strand.
CACCATGGAGAAATGTATCGTAGGCACCCCACAAATGCACCGGAAGCATCCCAGAAATGTCCCGGAGGAACCCATAAAAATTACTATTTCCACCAAAAAAATTATTATTTCCACCCAATTGCTATTCGCACCCAAGCTCTGGTTAAGGGGCATCCATCTTCTCTTTAAATTCAAAAA
>NW_020639278.1:0-283 GCF_003573695.1 Papaver somniferum
AATGAACCCGTTCCTCTAAACCACTATCGGCTTCGTAATCAAAAGGAAAAACTACATCGTCTAAAACGGTGGTATCCCTAATCAAATCCTCGTCCTTTTGAATAGGTGAATAATCAAAAAAATAATTTGGATTTGAACTAGAAATAATATAATTATTATAAAGCTCAATTAGATTAATAGATTCCTGATCACTATGCCTACATATTTCAGATTCTTCATTACTACTATCCTCATCATCATAATAGTACAAAGATGATTGAACCTTATCTAAATAAGTAGTGTC
>NW_020639278.1:294-574 GCF_003573695.1 Papaver somniferum
CCAAAGAAAGTTCCCTTAGTGTAGGATCTAAGTTTTGAGTTAATCTATTGAGGATATCTTCTACAGATTCAGTTGTTGTTGCAGTTCTTTCGTCCATATCTACGTTATTCACCTCATCTAATTTATACGTCGATTCAGCTAACTGACGTGATGACTTATCTAAATTCCTGAGAGTCTCTTCTAGAGAAGTAATAGGAACTGAAGGATCATAATAAGGACTACTTTTCAATAGTTTGATTGTATCCTCTAGAGACGAAGAACTAGTACTATAATCTTCTTG
>NW_020639278.1:774-1000 GCF_003573695.1 Papaver somniferum
CTTAGATTGTTTCTAGACCAGCTTCTATCTCTCGAAGGGGAATTCGTTACAGTTTTAGCAACCCCTCTAGATCAATCCGAGCTAATGTGAGATGAAACTGAGGCGAGGGAAGCTCAATGGAGCTTTGATACCCAAGGCCTCACCAGCGTTACAAGGAGGCTTGTTTCAACTCCCAGAAGTCATCATGAACTTTGAAATTGCTTAAAAGGTAACCAATATCCTTCGA
>NW_020639279.1:0-528 GCF_003573695.1 Papaver somniferum
TTCCCTGATCCATATCTTTATGTAAATATTATGTGGCTCCGTAAGTTTCTTATGTGAGCATTTCAGATTAAATTAATCATGGGTTCTCTTGTGGTTAACTTAATTGAGATTTTTGGATACAAATTCATATTCTTATGTGATTTGTTAATGTCCAAATAAATCCTTCTTTTCTCGTGAAAGTAAGGTCGCTCTTGTTATTCCTTTTGGAATGACATTTTATGGGGGAGAGTTCTTAATTGAACTTGTGCTTAATTACCAAATCTTTGTGGGGAGTGTGGTTGTGGAATATTATAGGGGTTATCTTGTATCTTTTTAAACTCCTTGATGAATGTGTTTAGTTTTGGCTATATGATTGCATCTAAAAATGTTGATATGTGCTTTTACTTTGGTCATGAAGTGTCTCTATGGAAATTTCATTAGGATCCCACTAATTTTCGTACCTTTGCCAATTTTATTGACAAAAAGGGGGAGAATTAATGTGTAGTTCACACTACAAATACATATGGTTTTCGGATCATTATGTAAGGG
>NW_020639279.1:539-1000 GCF_003573695.1 Papaver somniferum
TGCCAATTTTATTGACAAAAAGGGGGAGAATTAATGTGTAGTTCACACTACAAATACATATGGTTTTCGGATCATTATATAAGGGGGAGTGCTTTTCATGTGAGATGAAGTATTGACTAAGAGGGAGTGATACATATCACCATAGTATTGTTGTCAAAGTAGACTAGAAATCAAGACTTATCGTTTTGGAAACTAAACTTGACAAACAAGCTTGAGATAGAAACGCTTGCGAGTTCGACCGAGCAGTGCTCTAACAATCTCCCCCTTTGTCAATTTTAATGACAAAACTATCAATACACATGGATTACAAAATAAATAAACTTTGTAGCTTCTCATCCATCATGCTTGATATCCTTGGTTCTTCAACATTCCTTGAATTCTTCGCCACTCCAAGTATTTCAGTGATTCTGAACGTGTCAACTCAGCATCATTTTTGTTGAAGATACGTAGCCATAACAATA
>NW_020639280.1:0-410 GCF_003573695.1 Papaver somniferum
GCCTAAAGAAATATATTTAGACCCTTTTATAGAACCTGAACCTGAACCACAATTAGATATAGATATCTTAATCAGGAAACTAGGTAAGGGGTTGCTAGTCTTGTTCATTTTCTTGGTTTATTGCAGTTTCCTTTGGTCATCTCTATTTGGTTTTGAAGACCCACAGTTATTTCGACTGTTACTATATGATTCGAGTTGACTAATCCTTTCTTAGTCTAGATGAAGACTTTAAACTTAGCACTTCGTGGGAGGTAACCCAATATTCATGCGACACGGTAATATCTTTCCTTATCTCTTTTGCTTCAAATGGTAACAGTTTCTCCTTGTTCATGCTTTTAATTTCATCTTTAGAACATTGAGGACAATGTTAGATTTAAGTTTGGGGGTATGGGAGAAACTTTTTAGTTGCA
>NW_020639280.1:463-1000 GCF_003573695.1 Papaver somniferum
AAGAGTCTATTCATAAAAGCACAGAGCTCAGGTGTTACAAAAAACATCATAGTTTCACCATATCTCGTTGAGTCCTTTTCACTTCTATTTTTATTTTATTTTGTTTTTAAACTATGTTTCTCTAAGTGATAGGTGGGGCCCACGATTCAAGTTGTTACCAATGCTAGGGTGAATTAGAGTGATTGAGATACCATAAAAAAAAGTTGAAAAAGAAAAAGAGAAAAGAGATAAAAAAAAATGGTAGTTACCAAAAAGTTGAAAAAAAAAAGAGAAAATATTGAGACCAGACCATTTGACCAAAAGGAATAAATTCAATAAAGTCGACCACTGGTACCCTTGTATATGCCAGTTGTGTTGACCTAGAGTTAGGTTATCGACCACTGGTACCCTTGTATATGCCAGTGTGTTGATATTAGTCAGACTAGTATCTCAATCCATTAGGATAGGTTCATTTTGGCGGAGGCCTTCAGACAGATATGGGAAACGCCGTTCACTTAGTAAACATCAAAACCATCTATGTTTTTCTATATCCATCTT
>NW_020639281.1:0-135 GCF_003573695.1 Papaver somniferum
GGCAGTGATAAAGAAACAAAGGCAGGTCTTCCAACTATGTTCTTGTCCCTTGTTAGTTATCAGTCAGCTTCTAGGCTTTCTGAATAACTAGATGACAGTTGCGGTTCAAAGCCGGCTGTTCATCTAAGGGTTGGT
>NW_020639281.1:146-321 GCF_003573695.1 Papaver somniferum
TCCGGTTGTTCATCTAAGGGTTGGTCTAGAAAGGAGGATAAAGGCACTAAGATGAATTCTAAACCTTGTGGTAGTTGGGGCTCTCACACTGCAACTACCCGCAGAGAAGCTTTCTTAGTGTTTTAACAACCTATAAGGATATTCAATCCTAGACAATTCAAGCACAACAAGATCA
>NW_020639281.1:521-1000 GCF_003573695.1 Papaver somniferum
CAAGAGGTAGCCCTTTTTGATGCACCCAGTTAAATTCGATGGTTGTCTTTCTTAATGTAACCTCCACCTTCTATCCCAACCAACCAAAGAACAAGCTAGTCAAGTTTCGTTCAGTATTCTAAAGTGATTGGCAATCGTAACTTCCTATCAAACACCTTGAAGATCGAGGCCATACATGTATTGGTAGATCGTGCGCGTGCAAATTTCTTATCACTATGTGAATTGTGCTAGAATCAGGGTGCCTAAATATCTAGACTAAGACTCCTAATAATTACATATTTGCACAAGAGTCAACATTTCAAGGTAAATGAGCTCCATTTTTATGATTTTTTTATTTTTCAATTTTTTATTTTTTATTTTTTTATTTTTTTTCAAAAAGGAAGGAGTTCTATTTTTCGATTATAGCATGTTATCAAAGTATCTACTTTTCACCCCCAAACCTAACTAAACATTGTCCTCAATGTTTCAAAACATGAAAA
>NW_020639282.1:0-418 GCF_003573695.1 Papaver somniferum
GGGGCGGTAGTGAGTAAAGTCTTAAGATTCTCAAAAGCCTCTAAACAAGCATCATCAAAGACAAACTTAACATCTTTTGCAAGCAAATTGCAAAGAGGTCTAGAAATCAAGCTAAAATCCTTAATGAATCGGCGATAAAAACCTGCATTCCCTAAGAATGACCTAATATCTCTTACGGTTTTTAGGACCTGTAAAGTTTTAGTAAGGTCAACTTTGGCTCTATCTACCTCTATACCCTTCGAAGATACGATATGCCCTAGAACAATTCCTGAACGAACCATGAAGTAACATTTCTCCCAATTAAGCACTAAATTCTTTTCCTTACACCTAGTCAAAACTAATGACAAATGATGCAAGCATTCATCGAAAGACGAACCAAACACTGAAAAATCATCCATAAAAACTTCTAAGAACCGCT
>NW_020639282.1:438-1000 GCF_003573695.1 Papaver somniferum
TAATGACAAATGATGCAAGCACTCATCGAAAGACGAACCAAACACTGAAAAATCATCCATAAAGACCTCTAAGAACCGTTCTACCATGTCAGAAAATATGCTCAACATACAACGCTGAAAGGTCGCAGGGGCATTACATAGCCCGAAAGGCATGCGTCTATACGCAAAGGTACCAAAGGGACAGGTAAAAGTGGTTTTCTCTTGGTCTTCTGGGGCTATGACAATCTGATTATAACCGCTGTATCCATCTAAAAAGAAATAATGGATACGTCCAGCTAATCTCTCTAGCATTTGGTCGATGAAGGGAAGGGGAAAGTGGTCCTTCCTAGTGACCTTGTTCAATTTCCTATAGTCAATACAGACACGCCAACCCGTGGTCACCCGGGTTGGGATTAACTCATTGTTATCATTCTGGACTACAGTAATACCAGATTTCTTGGGAACAACCTGAACGGGACTGACCCACTTACTGTCTGAAATGGGGTAGATAATGCCTACATCTAACATCTTAAGAACCTCGGTTCGAACTAATTCTTTCATATTAGGGTTCAGTCGACGTTGC
>NW_020639283.1:0-361 GCF_003573695.1 Papaver somniferum
ACCCTTACCCAAATCCATTTCCATTATCCATACCCATTTCCATGAGAGCCGTCAGATTGGATCCATCTTGTCATCCAACGGTCGCCTCATCATTGTGCATCAAAATCCGAAGCTCCTGTCAAGCACTATAGTACCTAACTCCATCTGAAGCCGTCAGTTTTGTTGTATCTCATCATCCAACGGTCGCTTCTATCGCGTCGTTGGATCATTCCATCACCTTTTCATCCTACAATTTAGCTTCCTTTGATACATCCGCCTCACACCCTAGCATCAGAAACCTATACCCTCAACCAAACACACCCTTCTTCTCCATCGGGTTCTTCTTCTCATCTTCCCCAAAAACTCCACAGTTCTGCAACTC
>NW_020639283.1:561-785 GCF_003573695.1 Papaver somniferum
AGATTTCAATCACACTCAAGTCCCTGTGGAATGACCCTGTTCTTGCACACAAGCTACAACTGACCATGTGCACTTGCAGGTATAACATGTAGGCTGCTTCATTGTCTTATTTTCTTACACTTTTAAAAGCCTACCAGAAGTCAAAGAGTGGGGAAGTGGGAAATCGTGTCAAAACCAGTTGCTCATCGTGCGGAGACTTGGTTAATTTTCCACCCACTACTTTG
>NW_020639284.1:0-260 GCF_003573695.1 Papaver somniferum
GCTAAATTATAGCGTTCGAGTCTTTTTGAGTGTGTATTTTTCGAATGTACACTCGAAACTGCTCTAAGTAGACAAATCTTGTTTATGTGGCCTAGACTTCAAAATTTGGCTAAAATATCAATCATGTGGGTCTATAGACCAACATGTCTTGATCAATAGCGTGTTTTCAATCAAAATAGACACCTCTTGAGCTAAATTATAGCGTTCGAGTCTTTTCGAGTGTGTATTTTTCGAATGTACACTCGAAACTGCTCTAAGTA
>NW_020639284.1:271-1213 GCF_003573695.1 Papaver somniferum
AAATCTTGTTTATGTGGCCTAGACTTCAAAATTTGGCTAAAATATCAAGATCTTGTGGGTCTATAGACCAACATGTCCTGATAATTAGCATGTTTTCAATCAAAATAGACACCTCTTGAGCTAAATTATAGCGTTCGAATCTTTTCGAGTGTGTATTTTTCGAATGTACAGTCGAAACTGCTCTAAGTAGAAAAATCTTGTTTATGTGGCCTAGACTTCAAAATTTGGATAAAATATCAAGATCATGTGGGTCTATAGACCAACATGTCCTGATCATTAGCATGTTTCCAATAAAAATAGACACCTGTTGAGCTAAATTATAGCGTTCGAGTCTTTTCGAGTGTGTATTATTCGAATGTACACTCGAAACTGCTCTAAGTAGAAAATTCGTGTTTATGAGGCCTAGGCTTCAAAACTTGGCTAAAATATCAAGATCATGTGGGTCTATAGACCAATATTTCCTAATAATTAGCATGTTTTCAATCAAAATAGAAACCTGTTGAGCGAAATTATAGCGTTCGAGTCTTTTCGAGTGTGTATTATTCGAATGTACACTCGAAACTGCTCTAAGTAGAAAAATCGTGTTTATGAGGCCTAGGCTTCAAAACTTGGCTAAAATATCAAGATCATGTGGGTCTATAGACCAACATGTCCTGATAATTAGCATGTTTTCAATCAAAATAGACATCTCTTGAGCTAAATTATAACGTTCGAGTCTTTTCGAGTGTGTATTATACGAATGTACACTCGAAACTGCTCTAAGTAAAAAAATCTTGTTTATGAGGCCTAGCCTTAAAAACTTGGATAACATATCAAGATCATGTGGGTCTATAGACCAACATGTCCTGATCAATAGCATGTTTTCAATCAAAATAGACACCTCTTGAGCTAAATTATAGCGTTCGAGTCTTTTCGAGTGTGTATTTTTCGAATGTACACTCG
>NW_020639284.1:1224-1426 GCF_003573695.1 Papaver somniferum
AACATGTCCTGATCATTAACATGTTTCCAATCAAAATATACACCTCTTGAGCTAAATTATAGCGTTCGAGTCTTTTCGAGTGTGTATTATTCGAATGTACACTCGAAACTGCTCTAAGTAAAAAAATCTTGTTTATGAGGCATAGCCTTAAAAACTTGGATAACATATCAAGATCATGTGGGTCTATAGACCAACATGTCCT
>NW_020639284.1:1437-1763 GCF_003573695.1 Papaver somniferum
TTGGGTCTATAGACTAACATGTCCTGATCATTAGCATGTTTCCAATCAAAATAGACACCTCTTGACCTAAATTATAGCGTTCGAGTCTTTCCGAGTGTGTATTTTTCGAATGTACACTCGAAACTGCTCTAAGTAGACAAATCTTGTTTATGAGGCCTAGATTTCAAAATTTTGCTAAAATATCAAGATCATCTGGGTCTATAGTCTAACATGTCCTGATCATTAGCATGTTTCCAATCAAAATAGACACCTCTTGACCTAAATTATAGCGTTCGAGTCTTTCCGAGTGTGTATTTTTCGAATGTACACTCGAAACTGCTCTAAGT
>NW_020639285.1:0-244 GCF_003573695.1 Papaver somniferum
ATATCTATTTTGATTGAAAATATGGCAATTATCAGGACATGTTAGTCTATAGACCCACATGATCTTGATATTTTAGCCAAGTTTTGAAGCCTAGGCCTCATAAACACAAATTTTCTACTTAGAACAGTTTCTAGTGTACATTCGAATAATACACACTCGAAAAGACTCGAACGCTATAATTTAGCTCAACAGGTTTCTATTTTGATTGAAAACATGCTAATTATCAGGACATGTTGGTCTATAG
>NW_020639285.1:255-1213 GCF_003573695.1 Papaver somniferum
AGATTCGTCTACTTTGAGTAGTTTCGAGTGTAGATTCGAATAATACACACTCGAAAAGACTCGAACTCTATAATTTAGCTCAACAGGTTTCTATTTTTATTGGAAACATGCTAATGATCAGGACATGTTGGTCTATAGACCCAGATGATCTTGATATTTTAGCCAAATTTTGAAGCCTAGGCCTCATAAACACGAATTTTCTACTTAGAGCAGTTTCGAGTGTACATTCGAATAATACACACTCGAAAAGACTCGAACGCTATAATTTAGCTCAACAGGTGTCTATTTTTATTGGAAACATGCTAATGATCAGGACATGTTGGTCTATAGACCCACATGATCTTGATATTTTAGCCAAGTTTTGAAGCCTAGGCCTCATAAACACGAATTTTCTACTTAGAGCAGTTTCGAGTGTACATTCGAATAATACACACTCGAAAAGACTCGAACGCTATAATTTAGCTCAACAGGTGTCTATTTTTATTGGAAACATGCTAATGATCAGGACATGTTGGTCTATAGACCCAGATGATCTTGATATTTTAGCTAAATTTTGAAGTCTAGGCCTCATAAACAAGATTTGTCTACTTAGAGCAGTTTCGAGTGTACATTCGAAAAATACACACTCGAAAAGACTCGAACGTTATAATTTAGCTCAAGAGATATCTATTTTGATTGAAAATATGGTAATTATCAGGACATGTTGGTCTATAGACCCACATGATCTTGATATTTTAGCCAAGTTATGAAGCCTAGGCCTCATAAACACGAATTTTCTACTTAGAGCAGTTTCGAGGGTACACTCGAAAAATACACACTCGAAAAGACTCGAATGCAATAATTTAGCTCAAGAGGTGTTTATTTTGATTAGAAACATGCTAATGATCAGGACATGTTGGTCTATAGACCCAGATGATCTTGATATTTTAGCCAAATTTTGAAGTCTAGGCCTCATAAA
>NW_020639285.1:1339-1528 GCF_003573695.1 Papaver somniferum
TTATAATTTAGCTCAAGAGATGTTTATTTTGATTGAAAACATGCTAATGATTAGGACATGTTGGTCTATAGACCCACATGATCTTGATATTTTAGCCAAGTTTTGAAGTCTAGGCCACATAAACAAGATTTTTCTACTTAGAGCAGTTTCGAGTGTACATTCGAAAAATACACACTCGAAAAGACTCGA
>NW_020639285.1:1539-1746 GCF_003573695.1 Papaver somniferum
TTCGACTGTACATTCGAGAAATACACACTCGAAAAGACTCGATCGTTATAATTTAGCTCAAGAGATGTCTATTTTGATTGAAAACATGCTAATGATCAGGAAATGTTGGTCTATAGACCCAGATGATCTTGATATTTTAGCTAAATTTTGAAGTCTAGGCCTCATAAACAAGAATTTTCTACTTACCGCAGTTTCGAGTGTACATTC
>NW_020639286.1:0-507 GCF_003573695.1 Papaver somniferum
CGATGTGGCTTAACTAAAAAAATAGCATATGTGTCATGCACCAAAGTAATCTTTTAATCTATATCAGGAATCCCTGAAGTAACCTTCCGAATACATTGGGAAGACTTTGATAGAAGCTAGTACTCCTATATACTACTAATATGTATCTGATTATCTCGCCAACCTTAAGGTGGGGATCCTACTTATAGTTGTATATTGGTGAGTTGTATGTTGAAGGTTAAGCTCAAACATGGTGATTGAAGAGTTTGCGGCAGAAACTTGGAGATCTTACAAAGTGTGGCAGACTTTGTGTTAGTTATTGCTTGTGGCAGAAGCGTAACAAGAGAAAGATTGTGAGAGAATCTTGAAGAACAAATAAGTGTGAAGGTTTCGCAACAATAGCGTGACTGGAACAAGAGAAGAAGAAACAATATTAAGGTTGTGAAGAAAAAGAAGTTAATCACCAGGTGGTGATGAGAGGGAGTTGAGTTTGAGACGTCACAAGGTTGTGAGCGTGAAACAAGATTG
>NW_020639287.1:0-547 GCF_003573695.1 Papaver somniferum
TCTTGAATCCAGGCATCGAATAGTTCATTAACTTCTTCCATTGAACAGGGAAAATCAGGTGCTTCTGGATCTTCCGTATGCTGAAGAGGGATTTTCGAATTCTCCTTCTTGTGTGTCTTTGAAGGGGTGGAGGAAGTCTGCTTGTGTTGTGGTTCTGCTTTTCGCTTACTCCCTTCCCCGACAGCATTTGTTGAAGGTTGCAGGTTATACTGCTTGTTGATCAGACGTCTGCTTCCTCGAGTGTCTTTTGAATCTTCAGTCTTTGTTGACTTTGCTCTTTCCAAAAGAGCGGGTGCAGTGGTTGCCGACCTCTTCGCAGCTTCGTGAAGCTCTGAGAAAGTTTGGAATCGAAAGTTTTCCAGCAAGGCCCTGCAGACCGGGAGCATGCCATTGATGCACAAGTCCACCAGTTGTTGTTCCGTGACGTTTGGGTCATGACAATCTAGGGCTTGGACTCTGAACCTTTTCACATAATCATTGGGATTTTCGCTGACCCTCTGAAACATTCTTCTAAGGTCGGAGAGGGTGACTTGTTCTGACACGAAGA
>NW_020639287.1:558-1000 GCF_003573695.1 Papaver somniferum
TGACCCTCTGAAACATTCTTCCAAGGTCGGAGAGGGTGACTTGTTCTGACACGAAGAAGTATTTCCTGTAAAATGCGTTAACCATTTCTCCCCAATTGTTGATGGTCCCTGGTGTGATGTTGTTATACCAGGTGTATGCTCTGCCTTTCAGATATTTTGAGAATTCCTTGAGACGGACAACATGATTATGTTCATGTTCTCCCAAGGCTTCGAGAAAACGAGAAACATGTTCCCGAGCATTGCCAGTTCCATCATACAAGGTGAAAGTTGGAGAAACGTAACCTTTGGGAAGTGGAATCCTCTGCGTAGCGGCAGGATAAGGAGGTTGATGACGATGGTCATGCGATGTCTTGCCTTTTCCATGGTTCTCTAATAGGTGCTCCAGATCCTCGCGAGTGATGAAATTCGGTGATCCCTTCGCTGATGAGTTGTCTGCAGCAGT
>NW_020639288.1:0-485 GCF_003573695.1 Papaver somniferum
GCGGTAAAATATTAAAGGAAAAAAAAAAGAGAGGAAAATCCCAACTATTTTTATGACAAAACCATATTAAATCATAAGGAGTTGATAATTATTCAGGAAACAAATTATACGATATATTAAAAATGAACCAACATCATGGCCCGTGATGTTACGGCACGGGTTAAGGGCTAGTCTTATCTACAAAGTTTAATGGTTAAGCAATAAACCTCGTATTGTATTCCTTAATACTATGTCTAACTAGTGTATAATCATTCATGCTTCGCAGTTTTGTTTTCAATATGCACGACAAGATACGTTTAGGGAATGAAACAGTTCAAGTCAAATATCACTAACCTCAAGTGGAAGGATGTTGTTTTCATTGTAGCTCCTTACTTCTTCAAGTCTTTGCAATACTTGTAATGTCTCATATCATAATACTTTCAAGCTAACCTATACGAAGTTGACTCTAGTACATAATCAAGCGACTCTTAAATGAGTTTTGGCTC
>NW_020639288.1:496-1000 GCF_003573695.1 Papaver somniferum
AAGTCTTCGCAATACTTGTAATGTCTCATATCATAATACTTTCAAGCTAACCTATACGAAGTTGACTCTAGTACATAATCAAGCGACTCTTAAATGAGTTTTGGCTCACTAAAATATGACAACCAAACTTGAAATACCAACGCTTGGTGGGTTCAACCGAGCTATTCTCTAACAATATTCCCCTTTGTCAATTTTAGTGACAAAACTCTTACATCATATGGATAAACAAATTACAAGAATTCATTACACATACGCTTGATTCCCGAAGTCAACAACACAATAACGTTATACATTCAATCCTTAAATGCCGTTGTTGACATTATAATAACAAAGCTAATACTCCCCCTAAAGGTAAGATAGGTAGATTTTATCAATACGCACGTCTTTGTTATTTCCTTTGCAGTCCATATAACTACAAGTATATGATATGTTACTCCCCCTTAGTCTATGCTTTCACTCTTTCGTTAGATAAACGTTTAAGCACCAATGTCCTTTCCCTTAGTG
>NW_020639289.1:0-588 GCF_003573695.1 Papaver somniferum
AACCAATTATCCCCTTTAAATACCGGAGAATTCTTTTAACTAGCTGTAAATGAACATCTGTTGGTGAATGCATAAATTGGAACGCATAATTGACTCCAAAACAAATGTCTGGTCTGGTTATTGTTAAGTATTGTTGTTAGAGCATAGCTCGGTCAACCTCGCATGCGTTGCTATCTCAAGCATGTTTGTCAATGTTAGTGATCAAAACTATAAGTCTTGATTTCTAGCCTACATAGCTAAGTCTCGGACTAGGATAGAAAAGTGTAGTTGAGCTCAAGGACTTCATGGCGATTCAACATACAACGACGAAGATCTATACAAGGAACCGTGGAACTTCATCAACAAAAAGGTATGTGGAGATTTGAACTTATCTATCACTCAAAAGTCTATCTCTTCTATCTCCTACTTCTTATGAGACAAAAGTCGTATGCTATATAGACTAGATCATACACATTAGACATTTCGAGCTGAGCATTCATTGCCTATCTTTTATCTCGAAATCGTGTGTTGGTAAAGCGTTTCTCTTTCATCAAGTTTATCTTCACCTAGTGACGAAAGTCATGAAAAGTTTCAATCACTTTGAGAATT
>NW_020639289.1:618-1000 GCF_003573695.1 Papaver somniferum
CTTTGATCAAGTTTATCTTCACCTAGTGACGAAAGTCATGAAAAGTTTCAATCACTTTGAGAATTTCTCTGACGTGAATCGGTCTGTGAATAACGGCTACATAGCGTCCTCTGAGAATGTCTCAACGATTTAAATGAGAGTTTAGATTACATAACCATGTATTCCTTGTACCGAAGTTTTCGAACTTTGTTGATCAAGAGAAATCGGGAAGATTGTGGAATTGGCTTGCCAAGTCCGCGAACCTGAGTCGGCGAACCATCGGAAGTTCTCGACCGAGAATTTCTGCTGGGATTTTCCAAAACTCGTTTGTGTGCTAAGTCCGGGAACTGGCGGAAGTTCTCATCCCGAGAATTTATGCCGAGTTTGGAAAACTCAACCGATT
>NW_020639290.1:0-311 GCF_003573695.1 Papaver somniferum
GGAGGAATACCACCGAAATGCAATTTGCCCGCATTAACCAGCATTTTCGATGGAACAACTTGTGCAATTCAACACATTAAAGCTTATGTGAGGTGCATGTTACAATGGGAAAATCATGATGCGGTATTGTGCAAATATTTCGCATCCAGCTTAACAGGAGAAGCGTTAAAATGGTTTGAAGGTTTACCAAAGAATACAATAACCTCCTTCAATCATCTGCATACCACATTCTTGGGAGCATATATAAGTAATAATTCCTCACGACCTGGTATAGAAGATGTGTTTGGATTAAAACAAAGGATTTCGCATCC
>NW_020639290.1:505-900 GCF_003573695.1 Papaver somniferum
ACCACATTCTTGGGAGCATATATAAGTAATAATTCCTCACGACCTGGTATAGAAGATGTGTTTGGATTAAAACAAAGGATTGGCGAAAGTTTGAAACACTTGACTAAAAGATGGAGAACTATGTGTTGTGAAATGGCTGAACGTGTAGATGAGAGATTTTCATGATAATATAGATAGCCCAGATATGCGTGCTTCCTTACATCATAAGATTGGGCCTTGTAAGGATGCACATTCCAACACATTAAGCGTTGGGGTGAGGATCTTTCTCACTAAATACCTTTTGAGGAATTTCTTCCTTCTTACTGTTAGGGATATTATCATGATCCCTAGTGTGGGTTTTGAATCCATCCACTTCAGGAATATTGCGAGATGCTATATCCTTGATTACATCTTGT
>NW_020639291.1:0-625 GCF_003573695.1 Papaver somniferum
GGCCACGTACTCCCTGTTTTCTTCACCACGGAAATTCCAGCCAAATTGGGTCGAAACAAACACCCATACCAGCTTTGTTAGGACATATCACAACTACCCATTAAGTTTCAGCCCTTTAGTCTACCCAGAACTGCTTCAAATTTCGATCGAAACTTCATCCAGTTTCAGTGCTTCTTTTTCCCGCCAAATTTAATTTTCAAACGAAGAAGATGGTGTCCCCCTAACCAGCTGTGGGGTGCGAATAACAGCTGCCTGGTTTGGGGTGACCTGGGGTGCCCCTTAGTAAGTGAGGTGCCCCTTAGTAATTGAGGTGCCCCTTAACCAAATCTGGGCTCCGTATAGCAAGTGTCCTCTGGGGGTGTTCCGAGAGATTTTTCGAGCCAATTTTTCCAAAAATATTTATTTTCAAAAAATACCTAAAAATACACAAAACACCATAATAAGGACGAAAACGAGTACCAACAATACGAAACATTGAGGACAAATTAGACACGTAAATGTGTCTATCAAATACCCCCAAACTTATTATTTTCTAGTCCTCGAGCAAAACTAATAAAAAATAAATAAAACCGAGTTAGTCTCGGGAGGGTTTACCAGAGGTGTACCCACAAAACCATTACTTCTA
>NW_020639291.1:636-1000 GCF_003573695.1 Papaver somniferum
GAGTTAATCTCGGGAGGGTTTACCAGAGGTGTACCCACAAAACCATTACTTCTAATTGGTCACAAGTATCCAAAGAGCTATGAGGACATACATATTCTCAACCTATCTCCAAGTAACTAGAATGCCAGAGAAATTAAAGGTGCCAGCTCTAAAACTGACTGAAGAAAAGGGGAGACACATCCGCACCACTGCTAGATAAAGAGATATCCGCTACACAGCTAGATAAACATTGTAAGATGCGTCTGCTGCTTTACAGCTGGATAAGATTAGGAGAGAGATAAAGATGAGAGGGACATCTGCTACACAGATGGACTAATTACGTGTGATGAGTTAAACCAGTGCTAGAAAGATCTTGTGCCATATT
>NW_020639292.1:0-511 GCF_003573695.1 Papaver somniferum
ATAATCTCAAGTCAATTATTCAATTGAACTCGTACGATAGAAAATGGCAAGATCAGATCGCTCAACTACAAGAGAAGTAGTTTCGCCTGGCTTCAAATCCCAACGAAGTCTTTAATTCGTTAATCGACAGGGTCTTGAGAAGAAACCTACGATTAAAGGAGAATCGACTCTAGCAAACCAACTAGTATCACACAGGAGGTGTGGGGATTAGTTTTGCACAGTTGCTAGACGTCTCCTTATATAGTTTTCAAATCAGGGTTTGCAATCTAAGTTACCTTGGTAACAAAGAATTCAATAATCACCGTTAGATGAAAAACCTGATTTATCCAAGCTAATATCTTTCAACCGTTAGATCGAAACTTAGCTTGTCACACACAAATGAAATGTGTTCATCTAGGTTTGAGAAACCGTACCTAAACCTGTACATAGGTTGATTCACAAAAGGTTGACCAATGGTTAGCCATATGAGTGCTTTCATATTAACCGTATTCATCTTTCTCATAACTAGTTC
>NW_020639292.1:522-1000 GCF_003573695.1 Papaver somniferum
TTCACAAATGGTTGACCAATGGTTAGCCATATGAGTGCTTTCATATTAACCGTATTCATCTTTCTCATAACTAGTTCAAATGACTCATAAGAACTAGTTCAAGAGTTGTTCAATTGCTTAGGTCTTTACACATAGACACAACAGAAACAAAATCGGTTTGATTCATTGGAATCAATTCATGAACAATATACCCACGGTTTGCAAAGATTGCATTCCTTATAATTTATTATTTTAAGTCCATGAGATACCGATTTGAGAAATAACTAGCTTGGGTACGCGTACCTTAGCTACCGGATTTTGAGTTGGTTTTAGTTTCCAAACTCAATAGACTTTTTCGGGTGAAAAAGTTCCGCCAGTACGCGTACGGGTACGCGTACCTAAGGTGACTGGTTTTTGAGTTCGTAAACTTCAAACTCAGCAGAATTTCACGGACGTGAATTTCCGCCAGTACGCGTACCCAACCTGTCTTGTTCACCAA
>NW_020639293.1:0-388 GCF_003573695.1 Papaver somniferum
TGGCAGTTGGAGATGTAAACGTTCCCAAGAATATTGGTGAATACATCTCTGCCGAGATACTTGTTGCAAAGCAAAACTCCGACAATTTGAATGCCATCATACATGCCATTACCACAAATCTTCAGAACCACGTGTCTAATTGCACTAGGTCTAAAGATGCTTGGGATATCTTAGAAACCGTATTTGAAGGTAACTCTAGTGAAAAGGAAGCTAGGCTTCAAAACCTTAATTCCGATTGGGAGAACCTTCGTATGGCAGATGAAAATACATTTGATGAGTTTAATCACAAAGTGTCTGAAATTGTTAATGCATCTTTTGCATTGGGTAAGACTATTCCTGAAAAGGACATTGTGATGAAAATTCTCAGATCGATGCCATCTACATACGA
>NW_020639293.1:399-925 GCF_003573695.1 Papaver somniferum
TTGGGTAAGACTATTCCTGAAAAGGACATTGTGATGAAAATTCTCAGATCGCTGCCATCTAGATACGAGTCTAAGAAGCATGCCATCGTTGAGGAAAATAACCTTGATAATCTTTCCAGAAATACATTGGTTGGAAAGCTAAAGATCTTTGATCATGAGCATACATCCAAAATCGGAAAGGATGTTGCCTTTAAAGCACAAAAAAATACTAAATTACTTGATAAGAGTAAAAGTGTTTATGTCTCTAAGGATGATCAGTCTGAGGGTGATTTTCAGATGAAGATCTTGAAAAATCAGTCTCCTTGATCACAAGACAGTTTAGGGATCTTCTATTGAAGAGAAGTAAACGGTTTTCAAGAGACAAATCTAGGTCATTGGATAAACCTCACAATCGTGTTCCTCCTAAAAACAGGGATGATGACGAGTATATTCCACAGTGATTTAAGTGTAAAGGTTTTGGTCATTTTGCAAACGAGTGCCCAAACCGTAGAAAATACACTGGGAACAAAGGTCTTGCTGTAACATT
>NW_020639294.1:0-386 GCF_003573695.1 Papaver somniferum
TTGACACATCTGAAATTTATACGTTCCCACAATTGGTTGAAAAATATTTGGTGGGAGAACGAAGTCGATCTTTGTATCATAGCCTGGTCTAACCTTATCAACCAGAGGATGGGTTTATAACAACTGAACTTCCTTATGGACATCACCAGGTTCAGGAAAACGTGTATGAAGATAATCTTGCAAAATGGTTGAGGCATATATGTCAAGTCCTAAGTGAGGGACCTTTGTAAGAGTTAAAGCACATGGAGAATGATAATCACCTCCAAACTTAGAGTTTTGGGTATCTCTAGATAGACTAGCTACAATTTCCTTAATTTCTAGATCGTTGGAATCCTGAAAATAGTCAATTGCTTCTTCTAGGTTATACTCAAGTGACGCATCCTCAC
>NW_020639294.1:586-1000 GCF_003573695.1 Papaver somniferum
GTAACGTCCATTTTGAAACTCAGTCGGATATTCGTTGTATTGGCTATTGTGATACTAGTCTGACATTCTTTTGCAGAGGTGTGAGTTATCACAAAATAAAACCCACTGACAGGGGATTCGTGGGTGGATAGAGTCTTACATCCCGTCCCAGACGGGCGATGAACCGTTGAAGTCGACTCAGGCCACCGACTCCTATGTCAGTGTACGAACCCGAGGGGCCGAGACAGTATCGTAACTGTCGTCCTTCCCCGCAAACAGTTTCATATTTAATTTTTAACCCTTCCTTAGGGTTTCAAAATAATAATAATGTCCAGTCCAAAGAAAAATAAAATCTAAAAAGTCCAAAAATAAAAAAAATTACAAAAATTAAAAACCTATTTACAATTTCTAAAATTAAAATAAAATATTTATATA
>NW_020639295.1:0-319 GCF_003573695.1 Papaver somniferum
GACTCACATGAAATCCTGACGTAATCTAGGAAATCAGGTAAATAAAGTTCACTCATTGCATTATTTTCGTCCATAACTAAGTTATTCATTTCAGCGAACGTACGTGCTGTCTCAGCTAACTTACGTGTCGACTCAAGTAAAGAGGAATTAGCATAATTTTTCTCGTATGAATGATGGTTGTGAGGATAGTGATTGGGATCACCATGGTATGAACCATAACCTTGAAAAGTTTGGCATTCCCAACCACTATTCCCACCATGGTAATAAAACTGATGATGTCCATATTCAAATTCAGGTCGATATTCATTGTATTGGCTTC
>NW_020639295.1:519-911 GCF_003573695.1 Papaver somniferum
GGATGAACCGTTGAAGTCGACTCGGGCCACGACTCCTATGTCATGTACGAACCCGAGGGGCCGAGACGATATAGTAATCGTCGTCCTTCCCTGCACACAATTTATATAATTTTTTATTTTTTTTAATAATAATACCCTTCCGTAGGGTTAAAAAAAAAGAATAAAGTCCAATTGTACAGAATAAGGTCCAAATAAAAAGTCCAAAAATTACAAAAATTATGAAAAATAAAGCCTATTTACATATCCTAAAAAAAATTATGTCTTTTTTTGCTTCTCTTTTAGCTTTTAGCTTTAAGCTTTTTGTTCCCAAGTCCTTAGTATTCCACTTCGAACCTGTAAATCAAAGACACAAAAAGAAACGTAAAAAGGAACAAATAATAGTAAAAAAAATA
>NW_020639296.1:0-677 GCF_003573695.1 Papaver somniferum
GCTGGGTCAAACTTCTGACGGTTATCAAACCTAGTGTTATTATAGAGAGCATTGGCTTGCTCTTCATTATTATGGCCTTCCCAAAAAGGCTATATTCTACCACTAGTATGACCCAATTCTAAGGCTTCTAACCTTTTTGCTATAACAACAATTTTGGCATCTGATTCATATCCTCCTTCTACCCTATTAACGTTTCCTCTACCTAGAAGAATTGTTTTCTTGGGTTCCCTACTATATTCCCATTGCTGGGTCTTTTCGGCGATTTCATTCAAAAATTCCATCGCCGCATCAACAGTTTGGTTTTCAAAACCACCAGTGCATAGAGACTCAACCATGGTTGTTGTCGAATAATCTAAACCCTCATAAAGGATTAGAACTAGCCTAACCTTTTCTAAACCATGATGAGGACATTGGGCTAATAAGTCATTGAACCTTTCCAAATACCTATACAAAGATTCTCCCTCCTGTTGAGAAAATGTGCAGATTTGCGTCCTAATAGACGATGTTTTGTGCCTAGGGAAAAACTTGTTCAAAAAGGAAGATGTAAGTTGTTCATATGTTTCTATTGAACCGGAAGCCAAACTATATAGCCACGATTTGGCTTTATCTTTCAGGGAAAAAGGAAATAACCTAAGTTTCAAAGCATCATCATCAAGGTCTCTAATCTTTAGGGTACT
>NW_020639296.1:688-1000 GCF_003573695.1 Papaver somniferum
TAAGGAAAAGGGGAATAACCTGAGTTTCAAAGCATCATCATCAAGGTTTCTAATTTTTAGGGTACTATAAATTTCCTCAAAGTCCCTAACATGGAAGTATGGGTTTTCATTTTTTTTCCCTAAAAAGATTGGGAGCATCTGTAGGGTCCCAGGCCTAAGTTCATAATTTGCTTCAGTTTCAGCTAACCTGATACAGGAGGGACGAGTAGTCCTAGTAGGGTTCAACAAAGCTTTTAAAGTTGCCATTTCTGGCACTATCGGGATATTTGGGATTTTATGCAATCACAAAACAAGGCTGACTCAACCAAATCA
>NW_020639297.1:0-860 GCF_003573695.1 Papaver somniferum
TAGAATAGGTGTATCAGTATGCTTAGTTAGTTTAATTATGTATTATGTCTGAAGTTCGTAATTTTCTTTTATTAGGTTGGAGACTTCTTATTTATATATATTATTATATATTTTATAAAGCTCGCTTTCGCTTTACGCTTTTGCAACGCTTTACGCTTTGATATGAAAGCGCTTCGCCCCACGCTTTCGCTTTTTAAAACCTTGTTGGAGATCAATTTAAAATTACTCTTTTTTTACTCTAATTCTATTGATTGGTGTAAAAATGGATTGTGGGTTCATTTGAGTGCCAAGAGATGATCACTGTGATTTTTAATGCCATCTGCAAGAGTATTAGATATAGTTCCTTCCCTGGGATGGGAGGATGGATTGTCTTAAATCATAGTTTGATCTAAAAGTAAAATTAGGGGTTTTTGCTGTTGGATTACCAGTATGTTAATAATTGAACGAAACACACGTTTTGATTGTTATCAAACTCTTGGAAAAAAAGAAAAAAAAACTCAAAGTAAGAAATCGTACCTGCAAAATAAGAAAAACAGTGAATAATCAAAAGTATCATTAATCATTAATCACTAAATCTAAAAGAGATTAAACAGTTAACGAAAGAAAGAGATCAGAAAGATAGTAGAGATGCGGCAGGAGAAAAAAAGGAGGGAACAACAATACCTAAACTCCAAATTGAATCTGTTGCAACCCACTGTGTCAAGTACCCACTTTCACTGATAAAAAAAGTACGCAAACTCTCGTTCAATACAGTTTATATTTGAGTCACAGACCACTTGAGTATGTGTGGAAAAGTATAATGATAACGACAATGAGATATATGTGTTTAATGAGAGAGGACAATATTTACTTTGGTGCAA
>NW_020639298.1:0-190 GCF_003573695.1 Papaver somniferum
CCATCATGATTTTTTTTTGCTAGATAAAATAGGCTTGTTGTGGTCGAGTCAGCCTTCTTTGTGTTTGTTTAGAATTCCCTTGTAGTTAGGATGTCGAACTGGTATTATAATAGCCAATACAATGAGTATCCGACTGAGCAGCTTAGACATTATCCTTTTTATGACCATAGTGTGAATAGTGATTGGGAAC
>NW_020639298.1:390-697 GCF_003573695.1 Papaver somniferum
CCAAGTTTGGCTTTGTTTTCCCACCAAAAACTTTTCAACCAATTGTGGGAACTTTTGATTTTAAAATGTGTCGGTTATTAAGTTTTGAGACTAAACCTAATCACTTTAGGATATTAGGGTCGACACATTTTCTTAAGGAAGACCACCTCTTTCATTGTGGTCAGCTGTGTGAGTCAAATCTGATTGACTTAGAGGATCCCCAGTTATTCAGGTTGTTGTTATGTGCTTATAAGTTCTTAGTTGAGTTTTTCCAGACTCTAATACCTGAACCGGATCTTAGCTTTGAGGAAATCCAACCGATGAAAAC
>NW_020639298.1:897-1000 GCF_003573695.1 Papaver somniferum
TGATTCTATGAGGTGACTAATTTCTTCCGATGTCTGGATGAAGACTTTAAACTTAGCACTTCTTGGGAGGTAACCCAATATTCTTGCGACACGGTAATATCTT
>NW_020639299.1:0-258 GCF_003573695.1 Papaver somniferum
TGATGAGCCCGCTCAACACCCAAACAACCAAATACCTATATCCGCAAAACAAACACACCCTTCTTCCCAAAACCATCGACTCCATCTTCTCCATTCCTCTACAGCGACCATCACCACCACCATGTCCGCCACCAACTCCGCTCAACCACCTCCATCACTGTACCCCATCAATCAGCCACCCCCGCCATCACTAAAGGACACCACCATGATACCCTCTAGCTCCTTCTCTCTCAACCCTTTTATCTTTTCAAAAACAGT
>NW_020639299.1:269-443 GCF_003573695.1 Papaver somniferum
ATCAACCCTTTTATCTTTTCAAAAACAGTGAACCTAGAAACTAGGTTTGAGACAAACAGAGTTAGTGAAATCAAACCACCAATTACGGAAGAGGAGAAGCAATAGAAGAATGGGTCGAGACCATTGATTGATTTCAGAGATTAGGTAAAGGTCAATTTTAGATTTTTTAGTAAA
>NW_020639299.1:643-1000 GCF_003573695.1 Papaver somniferum
GACCTTCATGAATGATGTTTCTTCTAGTATTCCATATACATGTGATGAGGCTACTGATTTAGATATTGTGCAGTTATCCTGTGAAGAGCATGACTTAGGTAATGTTGAATCTTCTGTTGACGCTAATGATCCTATGCATGAAAATATAGTTGATGTGTCTGATTCCATACCTAAGCCACAATATATTGTTTCTTTTGATGTTAATTTGGATATTTCGGATAACCATGATTCTGAATTTGGACTTGTGAAATTGTGTTGTGATGATGAGCATGCTACACAACTTGATTATGATTTAGAAAATGCTGATGTGACTGATAATATTGGTACTTTTGATCTCATGCATGTGAGAAACTTAGA
>NW_020639300.1:0-315 GCF_003573695.1 Papaver somniferum
GTCATTTTTGTTAAAACAACCGCAAAGTCCACATTGCATTATAGACATGAATCAAGGAAATACGGCAAAAATTGTAACTCTTAACTATTACCTTTTATACTTCCACTAACAATAGTGATAGTCACGATAGAGTTAACACCTCAAAATCGTCCGTCTCTTCGAAAACTGCAAAAACGAACGAAACTTTATTAATTTCGAAACTGATTTTTCATGAAATCACGGACACAATTTTCATAATGTGAACATTCAGACAACTGACCTATGAAGTTCATAACAATACAATATTCTATCATAAATATATTGTCTATCTTTGAA
>NW_020639300.1:368-1000 GCF_003573695.1 Papaver somniferum
TCATAAATATATTGTCTATCTTCGAAGGTTCCTCAAAACCCACGTTTCTGATTTTTCGAAAAAACAGCAATTAATGCAACTTGCATACATAAACTCTCAAGGATTTTATTTAATGAAAACAAACTCATGAAAATAAAATATATCATCATATTTTTGCACAATATATGTCACGACTGCATAAACATATATAAAAAAAAAAATCCTTCGTATCGTCGTTATTTGTCTTTAAAACGAAGGTTTATTTCAAAAAATATTGTGAAAGCTCACATCTCATACATATGATAAAGTTTTGTATTTACATGAAATCTCATAAGCAAAATTTTATCACTGGACACAAGTTCATCATACATATTTTCCTTCGTGTCATCACTATTTGTCTTTAAAACGAAGGATTTTTCCAATTTCATGAAAGTTCACTTCTTTTATGATGAAACCTCGGTATACATGAAAGCTCATACACTAAGTTTTATCACTGTACCTAGGTTCATATTAAGAAAAGAAAATCTCTCCTAAATCAGGGATTATAATTAGTTTTCAAAACTAACGATCGAACGAACATACGTTTTCAAAAACGAGGGTTTTTCATAAAACTCACACTAATATACACACATGTATATAACTTCATCATGATC
>NW_020639301.1:0-389 GCF_003573695.1 Papaver somniferum
TATTTATATTGAGAAATCACAAAGTCTGAGATGAAGAGAACTTTGTGATTTCTATTTATCTTGTTCCTGATCTAAAGTTTGTGAAATTCAATAACCAGTAAAACAATATTTAGTACAAGAACTATCAGGTAAAAGATACTCTAACTGGATTTCACGAAACCCTAAGTGAAGTCTTCAAGTTGTAACCTGGAATCAGTTCCGTAAAGAACCTAGGTTATAGAGGATTGTTAGAGCATATCTCGGTCAACCTCGCATGCGTTGCTATATCAAGCATGTTTGTCAATGTTAGTGATCAAAACCATGAATCTTGATTTCTAGTATATTATAGCTAAGTCTTGGACTAGGATAGAAAAGTGTAGTTGAGCTCAAGGACTTCATGGCGATTCATC
>NW_020639301.1:400-1000 GCF_003573695.1 Papaver somniferum
TAAGTCTCGGACTAGGATAGAAAAGTGTAGTTGAGCTCAAGGACTTCATGGCGATTCATCATACAACGACGAAGATCTACTCAAGGAACCGTGGAACTTCATTAACAAAAAGGTATGTGGAGACTTGAACTTATCTATCACTCAAAAGTCTATCTATTCGATCTCCTACTTCTTATAAGACAAAAAGTCGTATACTATATAGACTGGATCATACATATTTGACATTTCGAACTGAGTATTCACTACTTATCTTTTTCTCGAAATCGTGTGTTGGTAAAGCGTTTCGCTTTGATCAAGTTTATCTTCACCTAGTGACAAATGTCATGAAAAGTTTCAATTACTTTGAGAATTGCTCTGACGTGAAACGGTCTGTGAATAACGGCTATATAACGTCCTCTGAGAATGTCTCAATGATTGGAATGAGAGTTTAGATTACATAACCATGTATTCCTTAATCCGAAGTTTTCGAACTTTGTTGATTGAGAGAAACCGGAGGAATTGGCTTTGCCAAGTCCGCGAACTCAGTTTGCGAACTCAGTCCGTGAACTGACGGAAGTTCTCTTGCCGATAATTTCTGCTGGGGTTTTCCAAAAACTCGTT
>NW_020639302.1:0-581 GCF_003573695.1 Papaver somniferum
CAAAATTTTGAAACCCATAACTGAAAAGTGTGGGCCTTATTTCTCTTTTTGAATTGTGTGATTGTTTGATAAACATAACATGTCTGGATTTTGGTCTGCCACTGGGAATAAATCTATTAGAGAAGCTTACGGGCAAGATTCACCTTATGAGCCTCCCACAGACCATGATGTCAATAGTTATAGGGATTATTATTATGGACCTTCTGTAGGTCATGAACCTCAATATGCAAACCCTAATGACTATTCACACATGTATCATCCACCATTGAGTGAAAATGAACATCTAGACAATATCCAACTCACACATTCGTCACTTGTGAATCAGTTAGAGGCTCGGATCACTGCTTTAGAAATGCAAACACATGAGAAATATGTAGCATCTAGTTCACATAGACGACCTGAAATCTGTGCATGTACCTTATGTGGTGGTTTAGACCACCCGGATAAATATTGCTATATTTTGCATGATTACAGGCAATTTAGAGAATCCCATGAAAATCCAAATTATGAAATGCCCACAAATTGTGAGGCTGGTAGTCATTGGGACCATAATCAATCCTTTGAGGGTTGCGATCAATCTT
>NW_020639302.1:592-1000 GCF_003573695.1 Papaver somniferum
GTATGAAATGCCCATAAATTGTGAGAATGGTAGTCATTGGGACCATAATCAATCCTTTGAGGGTTGCGATCAATATTTTATAAACCCTAATGACCATGCACACATGTACCATTCACCACAATTTGAACATGAATAATTTTGTACTCCCATGAATTTACACTCCACCACAGAAGCTTTCAGACTCAGTGAGCAAAACTTTGCTAGATCTACATCACGAATTCAGGCATATTTAGATCAGATTTTGCTTCACCTACAAAAGGAGGAAATTCATGAGGAAATGTATGTTGTCCCTAATGAAGTGTCTAGTCCCATTCATGTAAATGATGTTGAATATGAACCTAATTTAGAGGAACATGAATCGACTAATGACACCACCACTGTTAATGAGGACCAATATGCATGTTACCA
>NW_020639303.1:0-452 GCF_003573695.1 Papaver somniferum
CGACTCTCTTGATCAACAAAGTTCGAGAACTTCGGTTCAAGGAATACATTGATTATGTAATCTAAACTCTCATTCCAATCATTGAAACATTCTTAGAGGACGTTATACAGTTGTTACACCATTTCTCGTCAAAGAAATTTTCAAAGTGATTGAAACATTCATGACTTTCGTCACTAGGTAAAGATAAACTTGGTCGAAGCGAAAAGCTTACCAACACATAATTCGAGGTATAGATAGGCGAGGTATACTCGGCTCGAAATACCAAATGTGTATAATCTAGTCTATATATACAGCATACGACTTTTGTCTCAAAGAGTAGGAGATAGAATAGATAGACTTTTGAGTGACAGATAAGTTCAAGTCTCCACATACCTTTTTGTCGAGAAGTTCCACCGGTTCCTTGAGTAGTCCTTCTACTTGTATGATGAATCGCCATGAAGTCCTTGAGCTCA
>NW_020639303.1:463-1000 GCF_003573695.1 Papaver somniferum
TGTCGAGAAGTTCCACCGGTTCCTTGAGTAGTCCTTCTACTTTGAGCTTAACTACACTTACTATCCTAGTCCGAGACTTATATATAAGAGACTACAAATCAAGACTTATATTTTTGATCACTAACATTGACAAACATGCTTGAGATAGCAACACATGCGAGTTTGACCGAGCAGTGCTCTAACAGTTGCCACTCTGATGAGTGCCAAATATTGTATATATTTATCCCTTTTTGTTGGCATTTTAACTCATCTTTTGTGCATTAATTCTACATATTATCCCATATTCTGTATTTTCATTGTTTTCAAGAATAAATATTTTTATTAATTAATTTTGCATTTTTAGGTAATAAATAAAGTTCGGATGAGTCGCGGAGCAAAAAGAGCAGAAAAGTAGTGAAAAGCCGGGAGAAATTACGCAAGGAAGCCGCGAAGAATGGTGCGCACAACCTCATTTTCTACACACAAAAGCGCCTCCGTTCTCAGCCATCAGATCACACTCGCACTGCAATATGCAAACAGTGCGGGAGTTGCAACTTA
>NW_020639304.1:0-322 GCF_003573695.1 Papaver somniferum
CCTCTGCTTGTTTGTTATTTTTTGCTACTGCTTCCTTGGTAGTGGAATGTTCACCATTTTTTTATTCTGAGCTAGCATTAGTTTCGCAACATCTCTTCTTCTTTCCTTTCGATTGCATCCACCATTAACCTCTCACTTCTTTGTGTCTCTTTGATTTTGTGTCGCCAACTTTCCTTCTTGTTTGCTCTTCCTTCGCAGGATTCTACCTCAGTTTCGTAACACCTCTTTCCTTCAACCCAATCTCCCTTTATGATTCCTACACCGCTGGGGTGAGGGAATTTGATGCACTGGTGGAAAGTTGAAGCTACACCTAGAATCCCAT
>NW_020639304.1:333-565 GCF_003573695.1 Papaver somniferum
GAGGGAATTTGATGCACTGGTGGAAATTTGAAGCTACACTTAGAATCCCATGTAGCCAAGGTCGACCAATTAATGCATTGTAGGGTGATTCTACATCAACAACACAGAATAGGATTTCAGAAGATATTCCCTTCAATGGAATTCGCATAGTAACCTCCCCTTTAGGCTTGTTAGCAGTACCATTAAAACCATATATCTTATATGTTGATGGTATAAGATCATCATCTCTTCC
>NW_020639304.1:635-1000 GCF_003573695.1 Papaver somniferum
CTTTAGGCTTGTTGGCAGTACCATTCAAACCATATATCTTATATGTTGATGGTATAAGATCATCATCTCTTCCTCCCATAGTTTTATAAGTATGATAAAATAAGATGTTCACAGAGCTTCCAGTATCGATTAGAATCCTATTAATTGCCCATGAATCTTCAACTTCATCATCCTCATCTTCTTTCGGTTTTGGATTAATTTCTAATCTTACCACCAATAGATTATCATGTACCTCTTCACCTTCGGGGATTTCTTCCGCGGTAAAAGAAATAATCTGTTTCTGTCATTCCTCTAGTGGCGAGATTTTCGCAATATTCATAATTTCTCTTCCATCATTATCTCTTGCGAACACTCTACTCAAAACA
>NW_020639305.1:0-178 GCF_003573695.1 Papaver somniferum
CTGAAAAGGATTCATCACCGAGGAAACACAAACTACAGAGGAATTCTACACAATCACAAACAAGGCTGACTCGACCAAATCAAACCTATAAATTCTAGCAAACAAAAAGCATGATGGCTCCACTTAGATTGTTTCTAGACCAGCTTCTATCTTTCCAAAGGGAATTCGTTGCAATTTG
>NW_020639305.1:189-353 GCF_003573695.1 Papaver somniferum
AAAGGTTATGATCCACTTGTGACTACTAGGATGTATCACTACAAGCAATACTCACAATTATGCTACTTGCAATCAGGAATTATCACTTTTGCGTATAATAACCCTAATCTAGCAATAGAGATGAAAACTAATTCAACAGATTCGCGACTCGACTAAACATGCAT
>NW_020639305.1:364-609 GCF_003573695.1 Papaver somniferum
AGCTTTGATACCCAAGGCCTCACCGCTATCACAAGGCGGCGCAGTCACGCATTCAACTCACAGAAACCATCATGAACTTCGAGGTGTGCTTAAGAAAGTAACCAATATCCTTCGAAAAATTTACCTAATAAGCGCGATACCCTATAGGTCTCTTTCTAATCAGGTTTTAAAGCTTGGGTTCGCGTTAGGTTTTGTTCTCCTAAAGCGGGAAAGAAGGGAACGGTGATGAAATCCGAATCCTTATC
>NW_020639305.1:620-1000 GCF_003573695.1 Papaver somniferum
AAAGTAGAAGAAGAAGATAATAATATGGAGATATCTAGGTTTAGAGAAAGACTTTTATATTTATATGCTTCTCCCAATCCAAAAGGATACTCTTTCCAATATTAGGTCTTCTCAAAACCCATATCCAAGTGGTCCACTAGGCCCATGTATGAGAAATATGTCTCTGGAATTTTGGGTCCAAAACTGGTCGCCGGGGTTGATGACATCATCACCGGAGTTGCTGACGTCATCACCGGAATCTGGCCGGAATTCGCACCACTGGTCACCTGAGAACTGCCGCCGGCAAGCTGAGTCAAACTGACGGTCTTCTCAAGTCTCTGTTATCTTTGACGGTCTTCATAACGGCGCCGTCATCTTTGGATAACTGAGTCATATGAGCT
>NW_020639306.1:0-309 GCF_003573695.1 Papaver somniferum
AATGACTGAGATACCGGTCTGACTAATATTAACACACTGGCATATACAAGGGAACCAATGGTCAATAATCCTAACTCTAGGTCAACACAACTGGCATATACAAGGGTACCAGTGGTCGACTTTATTAAACACACATTTATGTAAGAACTAACAACATGATTGGACCTTGTGGACCCAAGCGCATGTTTCTTTTCAGCAGATTGCATGGTAATTCCCGTGGATCCTGCATTCCACGCTTGTTTAGGCGACGGAGACAGGGAGAACACACACATATTGCTATCCAAGTGTTAGTATTTATTCTGATTGGTC
>NW_020639306.1:509-826 GCF_003573695.1 Papaver somniferum
TAGGCTCTGGAGTTTATTTATTGCAACTAAAAAGTTTCTCCCATACCCCCAAACTTAAAATTAACATTGTCCTCAATGTTCTAAAGATGAAATTAAAAGCATGAACAAGGAGAGACAGTTACTATTTCAAGCAAAAGAGTGAAGGAAGGATATTACCGGGTTGCATGAGATTGGGTTACCTCCCAAGAAGTGCTAAATTTATAGTCTTCAGCCAGACTAAGAAAGGTTTAATCACCTCGAATCATATAGCAATAGCCGAAATAATTGTGGGTTATCGAAACCAAATAGAGCTATCACAAGTAAAAGGAATCTGCAAC
>NW_020639307.1:0-449 GCF_003573695.1 Papaver somniferum
TTCATATTTTCACTTTTGCTATAACTGTTAGTTCTGATTTTGTTCACTTCTCACAGCTCTCATTTCAGTCCATTCATGCTCTGTTAGCAGTTAGAGATAGCTAGGAAAACTTCATAACACCCCAAGTCTCTGTGGATCGACCCGTATTTGCACATTAGCTTCAATCGACACCGTGCACTTGCGGTATTAGTTTGTAGGTCTTTTTAGGAACCTACCAAGTTTTTTGGCGCCGTTGCCGGGGACTTGGATGTGCTGTTTTGAAGATTTCTTAGCCATCTTGCATTTCATTCTAGTCCATTTGCATCATTGCATCATTGTCTGCATCAGCATCTTGCATCTGCATTGCATTCCTGCATGAGCATTTAGTGTAGCATTTAGTGTAATTTTCCTGTTCTTTGTAGCTTGCTCTTAACTGATAACTCTGTTGAGTAACAGGTGCCTTCTCCAAC
>NW_020639307.1:460-1000 GCF_003573695.1 Papaver somniferum
ATGAGCATTTAGTGTAGCATCTAGTGTAATTTTCCTGTTCTTTGTAGCTTGCTCTTAACTGATAACTCTGTTGAGTAACAGGTGCCTTCTCCAACTGACCTGTTGCTTGCCAAGAACTGCTGCCTGAAGCCTACCTGTGCTGCCTGGTGCTGCTGCTATTGTTGTTGTTGCTGCTGCTGTGCTCCTGTTGCTGCTGGTGCTGAGCCTGTGCTGCTGCTGCTGCTGCCTGTTGCTGCTGCCAGCCTCTGCTGCTGCCAAGACTGCTGATGTTGCTGCTCCCTGCTGCTGCTGCTGAGTCCCTCCTGAAGCTGCTGCAGCTGGTGTAAGATAAAGCCCAACTGGGCTTGTGAAGTGAATTGATTTGAACCAAGCCCAACTGGGCCTTGAGTGTTGAAGCCAAAGCTTCGGATGAACCAAAGCCCAACTGGACTTTTGCAACCAAACTGAGCAGTTGGGCTGTGCTTAAGCAAGTAAGCCTAAACCCATAAGAGAACCCAACCTGTGGGCTTCCATTTTTAATTTGTGGGCTTGTAATAATTT
>NW_020639308.1:0-880 GCF_003573695.1 Papaver somniferum
TTGGTGATGATGATGTTGATCCCACATATGTGACTGGTCCTGACCCTGCTGGATTGTTACTCAAAACAATATTACTGCAATTACCATAACTAGCAATACTAGTCGATGGTGATAATCTTTTTTGAAGCTGCTGCTGGTAAGAATGATGTTGCTTTCGATCATAATTTAACTGCAAATGATCACGTGTAGGTGATGAAACCCCCATCCTTGAGAAATTTGAAAGAGGGTTGGTAAGATGATGATAATATAGAGATAGATCTCCAGGGGAGTAAGGTTTGTGCTTCCAATCGATATAATATCGATCTTTATATGATTCTGCGGCTCCTCGTCCGAAGTAAACAGTATCGCCAGCGTCAAGTCTTTTCTCTTTTACAAATTTAGACCAACCTTTAGTCATTACATAGCTTTGGCTGCTATTCCAGTAGGCATACCTAAACCTCCATGGTTTACCATTTCTATCTTCAAAACTTAATAGTAAACTCTTCTCATTATTAGATTTTGATGGGAAATATTCGAAACACTAATCGATTTAGTCTACCAACATCACTTGGTGTTACAACTTTATCAAACATGTATTGTTTTTGAATATGTTCATGATCAGCCCCTTCAACAGCACAGCTCTTACTGATTCCGCTTACGGAAATATTCGAAAGTAGTTTGTGATTTTGTTGTTGCTGTAGTGCTTCATGATAATGAACACGAACAAAATCTTTGTGCCTAGAAGAAGAAGGACAAAAAGTGAAAGAGGTAAAATTTTGTCTAATACATGTGGAACTATTATCGTGTGCCATTGCATGAGCTTCACCTTATTGATATTTCATGAATTTTGAATACCAATAAATCCTTCTTTCATGGTAAGACGCTCATTCCTTCTTTAAAA
>NW_020639309.1:0-362 GCF_003573695.1 Papaver somniferum
TTGAAAACTATATAAGGGCGACGTCTAGCAACTGGAAAAACCAATCCCCACACCTCCTGTGTGATACTAGTTAGTTTGCTAGAGTCAATTCTCCTTTAACCGTAGGTTTCTTCTCGAGACCCTGTCGGTTAACGACTTAAAGACTTCATTGGGATTGTGAATCCAGACGAAACTACTTCTATTGTAGTTGAGCGATTTGATCTTGCCATTTTCTATCGTACGAGTTCAACTGTAACATTGGCTTGAGATTATATCTCCGATAGGGCAAGATAAAAAGAAATCACAAACATCTTCGTCTCATCGTTTGTGATTCCGCAATATCTAGTTTCGCTACCATACGATTTATATTATTGTGAGGTGAT
>NW_020639309.1:562-872 GCF_003573695.1 Papaver somniferum
AAAGAAATCACAAACATCTTCGTCTCATCGTTTGTGATTCCGCAATATCTAGTTTCGCTACCATACGATTTATATTATTGTGAGGTGATTGATAATACTAGGTTGTTCTTCGGGAATATAAATCCAGTTTATCAATTGGTTCCTGTTCACCTTGATTTTATCAAAAGACGGAACAAAACTTGTAGGTTTATCTGTGGGAGACAGATTTATCTATTATCGTAGACTTTTCTGTGTGATACATATTTGTTTATTAAAGTCTTCGACTTTGGGTCGTAGCAACTCTTGGTTGTGGGTGAGATCAGCTAAGGGA
>NW_020639309.1:883-1000 GCF_003573695.1 Papaver somniferum
GTCTTGGTTGTGGATAAGATCATCTAAGGGAATCAAGTGCGTAGTATCCTGCTGGGATCAGAGACGTAAGGAGCGCAACTGTACCTTGAATCAGTGTGATATTGATTAGGGTTCAAC
>NW_020639310.1:0-1000 GCF_003573695.1 Papaver somniferum
AAAAAATGACTTATACCAGCATCATGCATGTTTCCAATTAATCTTGCTTGAGCAGTTTCTATTTTCCTCTGTGATTTCAACATATGTACTTGTCCTGGACATGTGAGCACATGATTGTGATTTTCCACAGATTCTACTACAGAATGTTTTGAATCATCCCCTAGTAGTTTAATAACCAACTTTTCTTCCCATCCAGTTCGTGCGTGCAAGCATCGTTTCATGGGAGATCCCCTTGTATGCTTTCGGTAATTTCATTGATTTGAACAGACCAAAACCCTTCTAGAAAGTGTTATATCTTTACAGTGAGTTGTCGAATCTTTACAGAAACTAAACCCAAAGCCTCTAGCATAACGATTATAGTAATCATATACTTTTTCTTTTGAATCAAATTCCATGCTAATTTTGGGCACTTCTTCGTTAATACTCTTCAGGCCTTCACTCATTGCATCATCCTTTTCCATATGCTCATCATTGTCTTCCTGTAAAGAATGAGGTTCGATAATCACCATGACCTGTTGAATACAACAATTCAATAAGTAGAAATATAAGAATAAACTATTAACGTAGTCTAGTAAATAGATATAGCAATATCAAATATTCATATGAATGGGATTATGGGAACACGATTAAAGGGAAAACGATTACAACTTACAGTGCCAAGTATTGGTATACCGTATACCCATGCCAATTATTGTGTACAGTATCACTATCAAAAGATAGTATGCCTAATATTTATGTACTGCTAGAACAAGACTACGATGAATAAAAAGTCATCATCACCTATTGATAAGAACATCTCGATCAAACCAAATCAACAGACGTAAAGAGAACATTACCTGGTTTTATGTATTTTGATCTCAATTAGGCATGAAATATGATGCTCCAATTCTTCTCGTCTCCAATTGTCACAAATAAAAATAAAAACTTTTGTTCAAGATCGACAAGAAAATATAATTAGATGCAAATCTCTTGAACAAAATAAATACTACTGACTCTAGGG
>NW_020639311.1:0-253 GCF_003573695.1 Papaver somniferum
ATACTCTCCAAAGTAGGAAGATATGATCTTCGGGATGGGATCCTGTACAAGAAATCTTTCCTCGGACCGTTACTACGTTGCTTATCCAGGAAAGAGGGGCATCGAATTCTAAACTACATCCATTATGGTGATGCAGGGAATCATAGCGGCATGAGATCACTAGCCGACAAAGCAAAAACGCAAGGATATTACTGGCCCACAATGATACAAGATGCTGCAAGAATGTCCCGACGATGTGAAGAATGTCAGCGTT
>NW_020639311.1:453-723 GCF_003573695.1 Papaver somniferum
AGTAGTTTCCGAAGTTCTTTTTCTACTGCCTTATGATACTCTGGTGCAACTTTTCTTATTTTCTGCCTGAAAGGTGGCGTGCCTGGTTTGATGCGCAGCTCGTGTTGGATTATTTTCGGATAAATCCCTGGCATGTCTCCTAACTTCCAGGCGAATACATCCGCGTATTCTTTAAGTAATTTGGTTAAGGAATCTTCTCTTTTTTCGTCCATTATGGTCCCTACTTTGATCATCTTCGGGTTTTCTTCCGTTCCTATGTTGATTTCTTTT
>NW_020639312.1:0-1000 GCF_003573695.1 Papaver somniferum
GTTTGGATTAAAACAAAGGATTGACGAAAGTTTGAAGCACCTAACTAAAAGATGGAGGACTATGTGTAGCGAAATGGCTGGCCGTGTAGATGAGAGATATCTTATATTATCATTTATCAATGCTATGTTTTCAACCAACTTATTGTATGTCCAAATTTTCAGAGTCATGAATACGATCACAATGACTGAATTGTGAGAACTTCAAGAAGAATATATTGCTCTAGAGGAAAGGCAAAATGAAATGGAATCATACCCAGTTGTGAACACCAGTTCACAAACAGCGAATGCAAGCTTATTACCCAAGCTAATAAACACAGTAGCGAATACTTCACAAGTACAATAAGAGAAGGTGACAGGTAACAATCGACAGAAAGTGGTGGCTATGGGAAGCCGAGATCAAGAGGAGTATGAAGGAGAAATAAATTTCTACAATCGTGGTGGAAATAACAAGATTCAAAGACTCGATCAACCACAAGAAACTTATGGAGGTCAAAGACAAAACTATAATAGAGGACAAGGAGGTCACAAGGTAGTATGGGAAGAAATCAAGATGCCACCTCTAAATGCAAGTGTGGAGAAAATATGGGAAGCTATAATNNNNCAAGAAACTTATGGAGGTCAAAGACAAAACTATAATAGAGGACAAGGAGGTCACAAGGTAGTATGGGAAGAAATCAAGGTGCCACCTCTAAATGAAAGTGTGGAGAAAATATGGGAAGCTATAATTTTGATGGAGAATATACCAACACCATGGAACATGGGAACGGAACCACCTCCAAACCACATAAGTCATGAGTTTTGTTCTTATCATCATTTTCATGGACATACAACAAATGATTGCAGAAATGTAAAAAGAATTATTCTGAGAATGATAGATCAAGGAAAACTAAACCACTTTTTGGTAGGGCACCCACAATCTCAACCATTTCCACCATCACCAGAGCATCACAAAGTAAACACAATGAAAAAGAAGGAAACATTCTTCATAGAAGTTGGTGCA
>NW_020639313.1:0-625 GCF_003573695.1 Papaver somniferum
TTCTTAACGGCCCAATATGCTCTATGTTCTAACTCAACGGGTAAGTGACATGCCTTTCCATACAAAAGTCGATAAGGTGACATTCCAATGGGGGTTTTAAACGCAGTACGGTAAGCCCATAAGGCATCAGTAAGCCTAGACGACCAGTCTTTCTGATTAGGATTAATTGTTTTCTCTAATATACGTTTTTTCTCCCTATTGGAAACCTCTACTTGACCACTGGTATGTGGATGATACGGGGTAGCTATGTGTAATACCATATTTCTTCATCAAAATCCTAAAAGTTCCATTACAAAAGTGCGACCCCCATCACTAATTATAGCACGCGGTGTACCAAAACGTGTAAGTATATTATCTTTCAAGAACTCAACCACAACCATATGGTCATTGGTTTTACACGCAACCGCCTCAATCCACTTAAAGACATAGTTTATAGCGACAAGGATGTATAAGTTACCAAAAGAATTAGGAAACGAACCCATAACGTCAATACCCCACACATCAAAGACCTCAACAACTAAAATAGGGTTCAAGGGCATCATGTTCCTACGAGAAATGGTTCCTAATTTCTGGAAACGCTCACAAGTAACACAGTGACTATGGGAGTCTTTAAACAACGAAGGCC
>NW_020639313.1:636-1000 GCF_003573695.1 Papaver somniferum
GCAACGCTCACAAGTAACACAGTGACTATGGGAGTCTTTAAACAACGAAGGCCAATAGAATCCACACTGCAATATCTTAGCAGCAGTCTTCTTAGCACTAAAGTGACCCCCACAAGCATGATCATGAAAAAAGGAAATAATACTGGACTGGTCACTCTCAGGTATGCATCTCCTAATTATCTGGTCCGGACAATACTTAAAAAAATAAGGATCATCCCAAAAGAAGTTCTTAACCTCGGCTAAAAACCTAGAACGATCTTGTTTATCCCAATGTTGGGGCATTCGACCAGTAACAAGATAGTTCACTATATTCACATACCAAGGTTCTTGGGTAACAAAGAACAGTTGTTCATCAGGAAAACTA
>NW_020639314.1:0-443 GCF_003573695.1 Papaver somniferum
CATTTCGACAATTAATGATCGCATTGGATGTAGCTAAAAACGGGCGACCTAAAATCACTGGTATTTGGTTCTCTGGGTAAGGGACAGGTTGGGTATCTTGAATAAAAAAATCCACCGGATATATAAACTTGTCGACCTCAATAAGAACATGCTCGATCACACCACGAGGAATTTTAACGGACCTATCAGCTAACTGAAGTGTCATCTTGTTAGGTTTCATCTCACCAAGTCCTATCTTAAGGTACATATGGTATGGGAGTAAGTTCACACTGGCTCCTAAGTCAAGCAAACCTTTCTCGACACGGTATTTACCTATTGTGCAAGAAATAGTACAGGACACTGGGTTTTTATACTTAGGAGTTGTGGTATTTTGAATAATAGAACTCGCATGACTAGTCAGGAAGGCTTTCTTCTGGACACTAAGTTTTCACTTTCGCGTACAC
>NW_020639314.1:454-1000 GCF_003573695.1 Papaver somniferum
CATGACTAGCTAGGAAGGCTTTCTTCTGGACACTAAGTTTTCACTTTCGCGTACACATATCCTTAAGAAACTTGGCATAAGCGGGAATATGCTTAATCGCATCTAACAATGGGAGGTTGATAGTAACCTGCTTAAAAACCTCCAATATATCATTAAAGTTTGACTCCCTCTTAGTTGGAACTAGCAGCTGAGGGAACCGGGCTCTGGGAACAAAGTCGAGTTCAGTAGGACCCTCATTGGTCTCTTTGGAGACTCTATCAGTCTCCTCATTTTCTGGCTCAGAAGGGTGAACTACAGCATGTTCACTATCAGGCATGGCAACCTTATTGTCAACTTTCTTTCCACTCCTAAGGGTTGTAATAGAATTCACATGATTGTACGATTTCTCTCCTTTAGGGTTAGGATCAGTTTGACTAGGGAACCTTCCATCTTCTCTTTTACTAAGAAGCTTAGCTATTTAGCCGACTTGAAGTTCTAATTTAGCAAGAGACTGGGAATTATTCTTAAAATTTTGCCTGGTTTCTTCTTGAAAACCATAGTGGTTCT
>NW_020639315.1:0-387 GCF_003573695.1 Papaver somniferum
TTGTCAATGTTCTCGGTATATCCCTGTGCTGATGTAGTTTCCTCTCGCCCCCACTAGCGTGTTCGAGAGCCAGAACAAAATTGCTGTAAGAGATACTAGGAAACTCTTGGAAATCCACTACAACGAAACAGGTGGTATCAGTTTCGACTGCGGAAGAAAGGTACGCTAAAGTGTTCGCGTGCATGTTTTCCAACCGTGGTCGCTGACCAATAGAGAACTGGTCGAATTCATTTGCCAGTTCTCTCATATGATCCAAATATAGGGCCATCCTCTCTTCCTTGGCTCTGTAGGTCCTCAGAAACTGGTTAACTACTAGCATGGAATCAGTTACCAGCTTCATGTTCTTCGCATCTAACTGTTTGATAACCCTTAAACCGATAGTTTCTG
>NW_020639315.1:587-925 GCF_003573695.1 Papaver somniferum
AGAATCATATATGTGAGAGGACGCAACTGAACCTCCAACAGTTGAGAAACTGATCGAGGTACAGATTGGACATGAGAATTACAAAACAACGTTCGTAGGGACATATATTCCTGCACACGAACGGATGGTTTGATTACATTGCTAAAGGAAAACGCTGACGTTTTCACATGGAGTTTTGCTGAGATTCGTGGGATAGACCTGAATATAGCCTGTCACAGACTAAATATCGATGAGAAGTTCCATCCAGTTCGTCAGAAAATCAGGAATATAGCGCAAAACAAAAAAGATGGAGTTACTGCAGAAGTCGAAAAGCTGTTGGAAGCAGGCTTTATTCGACC
>NW_020639316.1:0-319 GCF_003573695.1 Papaver somniferum
CGATCTAGGCCACTCAATTTTTCTGGCAAAGGTGAGTGGTCGTGATAGATTTGCGACAGAAATCCTTTGCCGCAAAGGATTTTAGGGGGCCACGGCATGCCATCTTTGGGCGTGCTTTTCGAGGCGCCTGGCCATGGTCCACCTTGAACGACCGGTTACATGCGCAGGTGGGCCCACGATGGTCATGTTGATGCTCTTCGGACCTCCTTAGTCTATATCTATACCCTCCATCCGAGCTGGCGAAGATGGATGGTCATGATCAAACTGCGACATATATGTAATGCCACAAAACCTAATTAGGGTTTTGGATCAGTCACGC
>NW_020639316.1:519-808 GCF_003573695.1 Papaver somniferum
CTTGTTGCACACTAGCACTAATTGTCTGCCTAACAGCTGCAGTTTTATGCTTAGGGTAGAATTTCATATAGAAAGCGGCAATAAGTTCCTGCCATGTTTCAATTGATTCAGATGGTAGGTTGTTCAGCTAGGTCTTGGCTTTATCTCTCAAGGAAAAGGGAAACATCTTAATTTTCAAGACTTCATCAGTAAGGTCTTTTATTCTAATTGTCCCACAAATTTCCTCAAAGTCCCTAATATGGAAATAAGGGTTCTCATCATCTTTTCCTAAGAATATAGGGATCATCTG
>NW_020639316.1:880-1000 GCF_003573695.1 Papaver somniferum
CCTAGTTGGGAACATGTAATCTTTCAAAGTTGCCATCGCTGGCACAACAGAAGTACTAGGGGTACTTTCCTCACGAAGATACAGACTCTCAAAACTGAAGTTTCCAAAAACAGGGCTCTC
>NW_020639317.1:0-242 GCF_003573695.1 Papaver somniferum
GTCCAGAATAAAGTCCAAATAAAAAGTCCAAAAATTACAAAAATTATGAAAAATAAAGCCTATTTACAAATCCTAAAAAAAAATTATGTGTCTTTTTTTTTCTTCTCTTTTAGCTTTTAGCTTTAAGCTTTTTGTTCCCAAGTCCTTAGTATTCCACTTCGAACCTGTAAATCAAAGACACAAAAAGAAACGTAAAAAGGAACAAATAATGGTAAAAAAAAAAAACCTAAAAATTCTACCTA
>NW_020639317.1:442-631 GCF_003573695.1 Papaver somniferum
CACTCTAACCCATTCATTTTGACAATCAAAATTCTGCCAGTTGAAAACTTCATTTCCCGCCAAAAACACAAATTCAAATTGTTGAAGAAGATGCCCCTTATCCAGAGTGCTGGGGTGCGAATATCAATTAGGGTGGAAATAATAATTTTTCTGGGTTCCTCAGGGACATCTCTGGGACGCTTCCGCTGC
>NW_020639317.1:642-841 GCF_003573695.1 Papaver somniferum
CCCTTATCCAGAGTGCTGGGGTGCGAATATCAATTGGGGTGGAAATAGTAATTTTTCTGGGTTCCTCCGGGACATTTCTGGGACGCTTCCGGTGCATTTCTGGGGTGCCTACGGTACATTTCTCCGGGGTGTAAAACACTGCTTTTTGAGCCCATTTCGCCGCAAGGGCTTATTTCTCTAAAATTTCCTACAAGAACAC
>NW_020639318.1:0-269 GCF_003573695.1 Papaver somniferum
CCCATAGAATCTAACCCGGAAACTGCTAAGGATTCATCGTTCGATCTCGGAGCCAGTATCTGTCTCGAAGTTGACGAATTTGTGTGCGTTTATGGTTTCTGAGAATATTCTCATGGAATCTGGGATGGAAATTGCTAAAGATTCATCGTTCTTACGAATTTCCAAACTTATAGTGGTCCGATCCTGGCCAGGTTTCGATCTCGGAGCTAATATTTATCTCGAAGTTGACGAATTTGTGTTCGTTTAGGGTTTCTGAGAATATTCCCATG
>NW_020639318.1:394-769 GCF_003573695.1 Papaver somniferum
CAGACTTATAGTGGTCCGATCCGGGCCAGGTTTCAATCTCGGAGCCAGTATCTATCTCGAAGTTGACGAATTCGTGTACGTTTAGGGTTTCCGTGAACATTCCCATGGAATCTATCCCGGAAACTGGTAAAGATTCATCGTTCTTACGAATTTCCAGACTTACAGTGGTCCGATCCTGGCCAGGTTTCGATCTCGGAGCCAGTATCTATCTCGAAGTTGACGAATTCATGTGCGTTTAGGGTTTCTGAGAATATTCCCATGGTATCTTAGCTGGAAACTGCTAAAGATTCATCGTTCTTACGAATTTCCAGACTTATAGTGGTCCGATCCTGCACAGGTTTCGATCTCGGAGCCAGTATCTGTCTCGAAGTTAAC
>NW_020639318.1:780-1000 GCF_003573695.1 Papaver somniferum
AGTCCTGGCCAGGTTTCGATCTCGGGGCCATTATCTTTCTCGAAGTTGACGAATTCGTGTGCGTTTAGGGTTTCTGAGAATATTCCCATGGAATCTTGGCAGGAAACTGCTAAAGATTCATCGTTCTTACGAATTTCCAGACTTACAGTGGTCCGATCCTGGCCAGGTTTCGATCTCGGAGCCAGTATCTATCTCGAAGTTGAGGAATTCGTGTGAGTTT
>NW_020639319.1:0-812 GCF_003573695.1 Papaver somniferum
AAAACACCATTTATCATCTTTAGATTGGAGAGGAGTTGTGTTTTTACCAGAATGCCAGTCAATATCTTGCATGAGAACTTTTGATTCATCAATATTATCTTTCCTTTTTAAACGAATACCCCAGCGAGTATTCTCTTTCTTCATGGAGATAAGTTCATAGTTCTCAAAGAAATTCGCCATTGTATACTTCTCAGCAACTATCTCTAGGTTTGCGAACTTAGGATCCTTAAGTTCTTTGGAGTACAGAGATCCTCTACCAGCACCACGATTAGCAAACTCTAGCATCAGACGGATGCAGTCCCCACTCAGTTGGAAGATGGCTCGCGAAAATCCCGAATGAGCGAGAATTTCATAAAATAAAGGAAGATCTAGGTTATAAAGAGGAATGGGGAGACCTATGAGAATTTGACCTAGCAAAATTATGATTGATTGATCATCACAATATTGATCAGAGAAAAGCTTGACAGAAAGAATTGATTTGGCATTCTCACCAGGAATGATGGAGAGTGTGAAACCTTTCTCAGCAAGATCTTTTTGGACATCTTGTTAATTCTTCTCATATCTATGACCACTTGGAGCAATGTTTTATTATAGAGTATGGGAATGTATGGAAAGTAAAAGGATTGAAGGAAGAAGAAGAAGTTATATGATGAACCAACACCCCTGGAATATGATTTTCGTGAGCATGAAGTGCTTTTTGAAGAACCAAACCAAGAAAGTAAACAAGTTGAACATACAAGCATCCCCAATACACAGGTAATGTTGCTAAGAGGTCGAAAATTTGAAAAAAAAATTTGAAACCGCCATTTTTT
>NW_020639320.1:0-283 GCF_003573695.1 Papaver somniferum
TTTAACAGAAAAAGTTTGAAAAATATATTGTAATCACAAATAATATGTTATAAGGCATTATATCTAGTAAAAATTGCATTTCTATGTACGTTGATTCAAAAAAATATGAAAGAAGTCAATTACACAATAAAAGAAGGATGAAAGACCATGTAGAACTAATCCAAATCCTAACAAATTTCATGTATCTTGAATGAAATAGCAATACAAAACCAACACAAAAAGAAAGAGTTCATAAAAATGTTGAATTTTATATACGTTAACTCAAAAAAGTCTACACACTTCG
>NW_020639320.1:483-1000 GCF_003573695.1 Papaver somniferum
GTTAACTCAAAAAAGTCTACACATTTCGTTATAAGTCGGAAATTGATTTCTGAGACTAAATTGTAAACTAGATAAACTCATCTTTAACAGAAAAAGTTTGAAAAATGTATTGTAATCACAAATAATATGTTCTCAGGCATTACATCTTGTAAAAATTGCATTACTATGTACGTTGATTCAAGAAAATATGAAGGAAGGCAAATTTCACATAGAAGAAGGATGAAAGACCAAGAAGAACTAATCCAAATCTTAACAAATTTCATCTATCTTGAATCAAATAGAAAGACAAAGCCAACACAAAAAGAAAGAGTTCATAAAAATGTTGAATTTTATATACGTTAACTCAAAAAAGTCTACACACTTCGTTATAAGTCGGAAATTGATTTCTGAGACTAAATTGTAAACTAGATAAACTCATCTTTAACAGAAAAAGTTTGAAAAATGTATTGTAATTACAATTAATATGTTCTAAGGCAATACGTCTAGTAAAAATTGCATTTCTATGTACGTTGATTCA
>NW_020639321.1:0-644 GCF_003573695.1 Papaver somniferum
CTGGAGAATCGGAAGCCGTACTGAGAGTCTGAAAAAAGCCTTTGAGAGGAGAGATGATCGACTAACTCCGAGTTGATCAGAGCCTCAAAGAGTTTCCCAAAAAGGGGGAGAAGGCTGATAGGGCGGTAGTTAGCGGGGTCAGATGGTTCCCCAGAGTTTTTAAAGATCGGAACAACCGATGAGGACTTCCAGCAAGCAGGAAAGCAGGAGGTGGAAAGGCACTTGTTGTATAACTTGGAAAGAATAGGGGCTAGCTCTGGAGCACAGTTCTTAACGACTACAACAGGGATGCCATCCGGGCCACATGCTTTGTTGGGATCGAGTTTGGAGATGATTGCAGAAACCATGGAAGGTGTAATGCATATATCTTTCAATTTAGAGTCGGTCCTGAGTGGGAAATCCGGTAGAGGTACTCCAAGTGCATCAAGGGTGGAATTAGAGGAGAACCTACGAGCGAAGCACTCAGCCTTATCAGCGGAGGATGAAATCACTCCAAACCGGTTAAAGAGTGGGGGGATCGATACATTATTCTTGTTAAGGACCCTTTTGCAGAGGCGCCAGTAGTCGCGCGAGCCAAAGTCACTGGAGGCTATGCGGTCCCTCATTCTAACAGAGAAGCGTGCCTTAGCATTCTCAAGTGTGCG
>NW_020639321.1:844-1000 GCF_003573695.1 Papaver somniferum
GGCACATTCTTCAGTTGGGAGCCCGAACACAGAGGTCCAGGGAGCATCTCTGAGAAAATCTCTGAACGAATCCCAGTCGGCGTGTTGGTAGCGAAAGGAGGTCTTGTGAAATGGGGGTTCGTGGTCGGTAGGTGATTGAAAAGAGATATCAATCGA
>NW_020639322.1:0-356 GCF_003573695.1 Papaver somniferum
AGAATAATTGTACGAATCCCATGTCAATATCAAAATCATATGAATTACAATGAGTATCAGAAAAAACAACATTCATGAAGGTCGAGGGCGAGAAGCCATATGTTATTGAACCAACAGGTTCAACAATATTTTCATGTTCTTCTAACACATCATCATAATCAAAATAATCATCATCATGGTAGCATGCATATTGGTCCTCATTAAAAGTGGTGGTGTCATTAGTCGATTCATGTTCCTCTAAATTAGGTTCATATTCAACATCATTTACATGAATGGGACTAGACACTTCATTAGGGACAACATACATTTCCTCATGAATTTCCTCCTTTTGTAGGTGAAGCAAAATCTGATCTAAA
>NW_020639323.1:0-496 GCF_003573695.1 Papaver somniferum
ACAAAAGATGACTCTTTACATGACTCTTATTTACATTGACTACTCTCTTTTATTTTTGGAACAAGAGAGGATGGAATTGATAAATACTTGATTGATTTTTTCATTCTTTTTTTTTTTTTTTTGATTTTTTTTTTCTGAATATATACATCATTTTTTTATTTTTTTTGATAAGGAAACACTTTTGATACATATACAAAAGGAAACAAAAGATTACATGACACTTTGCAAGAGGTAGCCCTTTTTGATGCACCCAGTTAAATTCGATGGTTGTCTTTCTTAATGTAACCTCCACCTTCTATCCCAACCAACCAAAGAACAAGCTAGTCAAGTTTCGTTCAGTATTCTAAAGTGATTGGCAATCGTAACTTCCTATCAAACACCTTGAAGATCGAGGCCATACATGTATTGGTAGATCGTGCGCGTGCAAATTTCTTATCACTATGTGAATTGTGCTAGAATCAGGGTGCCTAAATATCTAGACTAAGACTCCTAATAA
>NW_020639323.1:696-1000 GCF_003573695.1 Papaver somniferum
TGCTAGGGGCGGGCAAACATGCTAATTCCAACTGTGGCTCCTCAAAGATATTATACTTAGATGCAAAATAGTCCAAAAGGACTTGGGAAGCACACAGTTCCAAACCTATATTAGGGACTCTCAGAAAATTCGGTTTGACAATATGAGTACAAACCAAATCTAGGTTGGGTGGAAGGCCATCAGATTGTGACTTATGTAGGACGATAGGCACATCATTACTAATCACATAAACATCTCCTAAGTCTTCTACACGTGTCACAACATGCTCACAATCATCAAACAAATTGGCAAGATCACAATCAGA
>NW_020639324.1:0-362 GCF_003573695.1 Papaver somniferum
GAACGACGAATTCATCCATTTACATGTAAGATTCCTTCGGATTAATCTACGAAACCTTAAAGAAAGCCTATTTCTGCATATTGTATGCAAACCAGGCTCCGAGATCGAAACCGGGCCGCGAGTTGATTACTCTAAGTCAGAAACTTGGTAAGAATGACGAATCTATCCATTTACAGGTAAGATTCTTTCGGAATATTCTACGAAACCTTAAAGAAACCCTATTTGTGCATATTGCATGCAAACCAAGCTCCGAGATCGAAACCGGGCCGCGGGTTGACTACTCTAAGTCAGAAACTTGGTAAGAACGACGAATCCATCCATTTACAGGTAAGATTCCATCGGATTATTCTATGAAACCTTAA
>NW_020639324.1:373-1000 GCF_003573695.1 Papaver somniferum
AAAGCATGGTAAGAACAACGAATCCATCCATTTACAGGTAAGATTCCTTCGGAATATTTTACGAAACCTTAAACAAACCCTATTTCTGCATATTGTATGCAAACCAGGCTCCGAGATCTAAACCTGGCCGCGAGTGGACTACTCTAAGTCAGAAACTTGGTAAGAACGACGAATCCATCCATTTACAGGTAAGATTCCTTCGGATTATTCTACGAAACCTTAAAGAAACACTATTTCTGCATATTATATGCAAACCAGGAACCGAGATCGAAACCTGGCTGCAAGTGGACTACTCTAAGTCAGAAACTTGGTAAGAACGACGAATCCATCCATTTACAGGTAAGATTCCTTCGGAATATTCTACGAAACCTTAAACAAACCCTATTTCTGCATATTGTATGCAAACCAGACTCCGAGATCGATACCTGGCTGCTAGTGGACTTCTCTAAGTCAGAAACTTTGTAAGAACGACAAATCCATCCATTTACAGGTAAGATTCCTTCGGAATATTCTACGAAACCTTAAACAAACCCTATTTCTGCATATTGCATGCAAACCAGGCACCGCGATCGAAACCTGGCCGCGAGTGGACTACTCTAAGTCAAAAGCTTGGTAAGAACGACGAAT
>NW_020639325.1:0-398 GCF_003573695.1 Papaver somniferum
AGGAAGAACCTGATGGAGAAGAAGGGTCCGTTTGGTTGGGTAATAGGTGTTCGGTTGCTAGGGTGTGAAGCAGGTTCAGCGGAGTTTGATGATCTGTGACAAGGAGCGATGGATGGGAAGATGGTAGGTGGATCCAACGGCGATACGGAGGTAAGCGTGGAGCGACCGTCGGATGAAGGGATGTAGCAAAACGGACGACCCAAGATGGAGATGGGCGTTGCGATGTAAAGCGGGGGCTTCGGAGTTTGATGTGCGATGATGGAGCGACCGTAGGATGCTGAAATGCTTCGATCTGACGGCTGAAATCCGAGACGGGCTTGGATAGTGGAAATGTGTTTGAGTAAGGGTTTTGGGCCTTGGGTATGCCAAGCCCATATCTTCTTTAAGGACAATTCTTC
>NW_020639325.1:598-901 GCF_003573695.1 Papaver somniferum
CGATGGTCCTATGATGTGGAAAGAATTTTTTGAAAAATAGATCTGTGAGTTGGTCCCAAGTGTTGATTGATTGTGGTCTCAAACCGTAAAACCATGTTTTGGCCTTTTCCTTTAAAGAAAATGTAAACAAACGCAATTTCAGAGAGTCTTCGGACATATGATCAGGTTGCATAGTCCGACAATTTTGTTCAAACTCTCTTACATGAGTATAGGGGTTCTCAGAATCGAGCCCTCGAAATATAGGAAGTATTTGTATCATGCTTGCATTTATTTCAAAAAGGTCATTGGTTTGAGGTAAGACAA
>NW_020639326.1:0-347 GCF_003573695.1 Papaver somniferum
TTTTTAATTTTTAATTTTTTTTTAGAGTGTGTGAGGAAAACTGTAATTTTTTTTTATTTATTTTGAACTTTGGACTTTAAACAATTGGACTTTATTTTTTTAACCCTACGGAAGGGTGTTATTAATAAAAAAAAAATTATTATATAAACTGTGTGCAGGGAAGGACGACGATTACTATATCGTCTCGGCCCCTCGGATTGGCACACGGCATAGGAGTCGTGTCCCGAGTCGACGACAACGGTTCATCGCCCGTCTGGTACGGGAGGTAAGTCCAATCGAAACACCCGCGAATCTCCTGCAAGCGGGTTACTGTCTGCCTTAAGGTGATAATTGTTTGAGGACGAACC
>NW_020639326.1:547-790 GCF_003573695.1 Papaver somniferum
TTGTGTAAAATTCCCTTGCAATTAAGAATGTCGAACTGGTATGATAGAAGCCAATACAATGAGTATCGACCTGAATTTGAATATGGAAATCATCAGTTTTATGACCATGGTGGGAATAGTAGGTGGGAACGCCAACCTTTTCAAGGTTATGGTTCATACCATAGTGAGCTCAATTACTATCCACACACGAATTGGTCTTACGAGCAAGAAAATCAGGAATATTATAGTACTAGTCATGCGTTT
>NW_020639327.1:0-143 GCF_003573695.1 Papaver somniferum
TCACTGCAAATGATGGCAGAATCAAAGAGAGACCTACCGGGAATAAAAGCATGTTGG
This sequence comes from Papaver somniferum, assembly GCF_003573695.1. Lineage (NCBI taxonomy): Eukaryota > Viridiplantae > Streptophyta > Magnoliopsida > Ranunculales > Papaveraceae > Papaver > Papaver somniferum. The sequence goes on from NW_020639327.1 coordinate 58, forward strand.
TTCTGAGCCACAATCTTACCAATCAAAGGTCTGATTCTGTTGGTGATAATATTAGTAATAATCTTTGTAATAAAATTGCACAAGCT
>NW_020639327.1:154-452 GCF_003573695.1 Papaver somniferum
TGATTCTTTGGAAAATATGTTAATGCTCAAAGTATTTCTCTTTGCAGAGGCTGGTCCAGATGGAGTCTGACTGATCATTCAGATTCCGTATTCTTTTCATGAGCAAGGTTTTTTTGTGATTGTTGTTTTTGCCCCCTGCATATTTTGGTTTTGTTGATTTGTCCCAACCTAAAGGATGTAGATTTTTAACGGAGGATTCATGTCCCAAAAAAAAGTTCCCGGTGATACGATTTATGTGTTTGTGCATATGGGTGGGGAAAAGCTGTGTTTGTATAAGGTAATTGGAGAGTAGAAGAGC
>NW_020639327.1:463-721 GCF_003573695.1 Papaver somniferum
ATTTATAGATCATATAAACGTACATGTTCTTAACCCTGATGTTTGAAATTAGAAGTGTGAAATGTCCTAAACTACGAGTTTATCATTTACCAAAAGCACCACTAAAGTCGCTTAAAATTTTCATAATATTTCTCGATTATTTTACATCAACCTTCATATATATAAAATTATTATCTCCAAAGTAGATAAGAGTAATTGAAGGGATAAATTTAGTGTTCAACAACATGTTGCTTTAAATGTTGTTCCAAAGGAAGTTTG
>NW_020639327.1:732-960 GCF_003573695.1 Papaver somniferum
TCTCATAGAGGCGGTTGGGGATCGATTAGGGGTCAAATCCTGTGATAAGAATAAAATCCTACTTGTATGGATTTAGGAGCAGTAAAACGAACCACCATTTTATAACCGTAATTAAAAAAAAAGTAAACAAAATACTTAGCACCAATTAGAAAATATCACTCGATATATTAAAATAATATCAAAAGTAAAGGCGACAAGGATTAATTTAATAAATCAACAAGAAATGAG
>NW_020639328.1:0-410 GCF_003573695.1 Papaver somniferum
CATCAAACTTTGATGTCTAGCGAGGAGACGCGTTGGGTGTGAAGATGGTTGGTAGATCTAACGGTGGTATGAGAGATGAATCACTTCGACCGTTGGATTGTGAAATACAACAAAGTTAACGACGAAGATCAAGGTTAGGTGCTGTAGTGTTAAGCGGAAGTATCGAGATTTGATGAGCATGCAAAGAAGCGACCGTAGGATCTAAATGTGATCAAATCTGAAGGCTTGGAATTTAGGTACTATGGTGTTTTGCAGGGACTTCAGATTTTGATGAACGATGAAGAAGCGACCATTGGATGATGAGATGGATCCAATCCGACGGCTGAAGATGGAGGCGGTTTTGGTTATAGAAAATGGGTTTGGGTAAGGGTTTTGGGCCTTGGGTATGCCAAGCCCATATCTTCTTTAAG
>NW_020639328.1:610-1000 GCF_003573695.1 Papaver somniferum
ACACTCCACGGCTTACGGTTCCTACTATTGACGTAATCACCGAAGGAGTTATTGAAATTCTCAGGAGTATACCATTCCTTCTCCGCGGGATTGGGAACGTAACAAGTCATTGTCGTCTCCCCCTTACTCCGCAGATAGCACTCCCTCAGTGCACGGAGATAATTCCCCGATAGTTGCAATACAGAACGGCTGTGAGTATTGGTGGAAGAGCCTTCACGACTAGCAAGCACATTATAGTAGAAGGAATCACCTGACTTGTACAACGGCAGCATAAGACCAGCTTCGAACGCTCCAACCGTAGTCAACAAATGAAATTCATCGAACTCATACCTTGAGATAAGCTCATAAGTAATATCATCCTCAGGGGCATAGAAACGAACCTCGAAGGCT
>NW_020639329.1:0-524 GCF_003573695.1 Papaver somniferum
TACATCAATGGCATACACCCTCCTTGCTTATTACAATAAAACACAAAAGATGACTCTTTACATGACTCTTATTTACATTGACTACTCTCTTTTTATTTTTGGAACAAGAGATGATGGAATTAATAAAATACTTGACTTTTTTTTTTGTATTTTTCTGATATTTTTTTATTTTTTTATTTTTTTATTTTTTTTTTAAGAAGGAAACACTTTTGATATATATACAAAAGGAAACAAAAGATTACATGACACTTTGCAAGAGGTAGCCCTTTTTGATGCACCCAGTTAAATTCGATGGTTGTCTTTCTTAATGTAACCTCCACCTTCTATCCCAACCAACCAAAGAACAAGCTAGTCAAGTTTCGTTCAGTATTCTAAAGTGATTGGCAATCGTAACTTCCTATCAAACACCTTGAAGATCGAGGCCATACATGTATTGGTAGATCGTGCGCGTGCAAATTTCTTATCACTATGTGAATTGTGCTAGAATCAGGGTGCCTAAATATCTAGACTAAGACTCCTAATAA
>NW_020639329.1:724-1000 GCF_003573695.1 Papaver somniferum
CACGGCTTTCCATACACTAGACGATAGGGGGACATGCCAATTGGTGTCTTATAAGCTGTTCTATAGGCCCACAAAGCATCATTCAATCTCAATGACCAATCTTTCCTGGACGGGTTGACCGTCTTCTCCAGAATGTGCTTAATTTCCCTATTAGACACTTCCACTTGTCCACTAGTCTGAGGGTGGTACGGAGTAGCAACCTTGTGAGTTATGCCATACTTGCGTACTAAAGACTCAAAGTACTTGTTGCGAAAATGTGAACCGCCGTCACTGATG
>NW_020639330.1:0-299 GCF_003573695.1 Papaver somniferum
AACCTTTGGTTTTCTTCTCTAAAACCAGGTTAACGACTTAAAAACTTCATTGGGATTGTGAAGCCAGACCGATACTACTTTTATCATAGTTGTGTAATCTGATCTTGCATCTTCTATCGTACGAGTACAATTTTTGATTGGCTTGAGATCGTGAGAGTTCTCCGATAGGCAAGATAAAGAAGTCACAAACATCTTCGTCTCACTGTTTGTGATTCCTGGAAGTCCTCTTGTGTATTCAAGTAAGACTGTTGAGAGGTGATTGATTAATCTAGGTTGTTCTTCGGGAATATAAGACCGGA
>NW_020639331.1:0-417 GCF_003573695.1 Papaver somniferum
AAGGTGTGCCATTTTATAGGCACCAAACTCAAAATACCCCTTATTATAAATATTGTCTACTTATATAACTCTCTTTGTCCCCCAAGGTTTTGTGTAATCTCTTTTTCGACTATTTTTCTCACAACTTCTTCATACGAAGTGGGAATGACCTCATTCTTTTTCTATTACCTCTGTCTTTAAGTTCCCCACAGTATACAGGAAAATTTGTAGGATTTCGACGATTTGAAATTGGTGTTTCATCCTTATTTTCAATGTAAAGGATTACTTCCCTCTTTATTTTTGGAATCAACATACGTAGAAATGCAATTTGGATAACATGTAGAGCCTTTAAATGTATTATTTTTTACCACAATCATTTTTTAGAAAATTTTATCATAAAAATGAGTTTATCTAGTTTATAGTTTGGTTTTAAAAAAA
>NW_020639331.1:483-1000 GCF_003573695.1 Papaver somniferum
AGAATTTCGACTTCTAACGAAGTCACTGGAATTTCTAGAGCCAATGCATCCAAAATGCAAGCTTTTTTCGACTCTCAAGCCTCTAGACATGTAATTAGTGTAGGAAATATTTTTTCTGAAAATTTTCTATTAACAGGGAGTCTTTCTGTTTCATGATTTGGTCTTGATCATAGGGTTCCGATATCTAATGAAGCCTGCACACTTCCCTGAGTCATTTGTGTTTATGGTATTTTATTCAAATTTTGCAATGATTATCTAGCTTAAAGAAGATCCCATAATCGTTGAGAAGTTATTAACGGTTGCAAACCTTATCTCCTTCTTTCCATGTTTTATTATAGGTAATCTATGACCTTTTTAAAAGATTAGAAGTTCATTATTAGAAGGGATATTTCGAGTTTGGTGCCTATAAAATGGTACACTTTCGCGTTTGGTGCATAACTTTGTAAATATCTGAGTTTGGTGCCCAGTCAACGAATTGGCGTTGATTGACCGTGTTGACCATCCAATTTAGAGTTAA
>NW_020639332.1:0-514 GCF_003573695.1 Papaver somniferum
CGAAAAGAGCAAAGGAACGGCAAAGACTCCCGCTAGGAGGAAGCGAAGAATGATGTTTGCAAGAGCCGGATCAACTAGAAGTGGGCTTGAAGAGGAAGAATTGTTCTTAAAGAATATATGGTCTTGGCATACCCAAGACCCAAAACCCTCACCCAAATCCATTTCCTATATCCATACCCGTTTCCCTTTCTAGCCGTCAAATTGGATCATCTCAGCATCCAACGGTCGCAGCATCGCCGTACATCAAAGTCTGAAGCTCCTGTCTAACACTACAGCACCTAACTCCATCTGGAGCCATCAGCTTCGTTGTATCACTTAATCCAACGGTCGCTCAGAGCTTGTTTACATCGTGCCGTTCGATTCAATTAGTAAGTGATTATCCAACGGATCTCCTCGCTGCGCATCAACTTCAGATGATTCCGCTCAACACCTTAGCCATCGAACCCATCGACCTAAACCAAACACACCCTTCTTCCCAAACATCGAGTTCTTCTCCTCCACTCCGTCTGCAGAG
>NW_020639332.1:525-857 GCF_003573695.1 Papaver somniferum
TAACCCATCGACCTAAACCAAACACCCCCTTCTTCCCAAACATCGAGTTCTTCTCCTCTACTCCGTCTGCAGAGAAAACTCTGCCATCTCCATCACCACCATCTCTTCCATCTCCACCTCGAACACCACCACTACCACCTTCCCCCGACAAACTCAGTATTCCATCACCACCCTTGTCTCTTCCTTTCTCGTCTGTAGCATCGAGTCCTGATGCTACAAACTCGACAGTGAGAGAAGCTAGGGTTCACAGAAGTCTAGGGCTAGGCCAACAGCGCAACAAGAGCAGGAAGAGCATCAGAGGGACATCAAGAAGCATGGGTCGAGCAGAATTC
>NW_020639332.1:868-1000 GCF_003573695.1 Papaver somniferum
TCCCCAAAAGTTAGGGTTTGCAAATTTAGGGTTTTGTGAAATTAGGGATTTTGTTGTAAGCTATAAAAGGGAAGCTGTAGAGAATGCAAAACTGGTTCTTGGGTCATCCGAGATACCCCCTAATTGGGTTGA
>NW_020639333.1:0-283 GCF_003573695.1 Papaver somniferum
TGCAGGCCAAAACATCAAAACATGATGCGCTACGAAACACCAAATAAACCCCGAGGAGTTACTTTATCTCATCCCCAAAAGAGAAGCTAGGATCAACGGTGGAGAGAAAGTTAGCTGACACGGACGTGACAGGGGCAGAAGACACTTGTCTGACACGAACAAACCCCTCAACTACCCACATTAAACACTCTGAGCAGTGTACGTGTCGATCAACCTGTGGAACGAGCGAGGATGCCTCTGCGGGATCAAGGGGCAAACGCAGACCTCTGCGTGATAGACGCAA
>NW_020639333.1:483-813 GCF_003573695.1 Papaver somniferum
GGGCATCGAATTCTAAATGATATCCATTATGGTGACGCGGGGAATCATAGCGGCATGAGATCACTAGCTGACAAAGCAAAAACGCAAGGATATTACTGGCCGACAATGATACAGGATGCCGGGAGGATGTCCCGACGATGTGAAGAATGTCAGCGCTTCGCAAAAAAGATCCACGCGCCGGCGACAATGTTAAACTCCGTCGATTGCCCGTGGACATTTGCAAAATGGGGCGTAGACATCGTCGGGCCTTTCATCGAAGGATCAGGGAAAAGACGATTTTTGATAGTAGCCACGGACTACTTCAGTAAATGGGTGGAGGCTAAGGCCTTG
>NW_020639334.1:0-281 GCF_003573695.1 Papaver somniferum
GAGTCTATTGATGAATTTGAGCTGATTAGAGAATCATTCCCAGATGAACAGCTGATGTCTATCTCAGACCTTCCTTGGTTTGCTGATATTGTTAACTACCTCGCTACAGGTAGAATGCCCTAACGTTGGTCGAGACAAGACCGCTCCAAGTTCTTGGCTGAAGTTAAACATTTCCTTTGGGATGACCCATATTTGTTTAAGTACTGCCCGGACCAAATCATTAGGAAATGTGTCCCCAACACCGAACAGAAAGATGTGATATCTTTCTGTCATGACCAAGC
>NW_020639334.1:481-719 GCF_003573695.1 Papaver somniferum
GCAGTTGATTACGTTTCTAAGTGGGTAGAAGCCATAGCAACCAGAACAAATGACCACAAGGTGGTCACTTTCCTTTTTAAAGGAAAACATATTTTCACGTTTTGGTACCCCAGATCTATCATCAGTGACGGCGGTTCACATTTTCGTAACAAGTACTTTGAGTCTTTAGTACGCAAGTATGGCATAACTCACAAGGTTGCTACTCCGTACCACCCTCAGACCAGTGGACAAGTGGAAG
>NW_020639335.1:0-422 GCF_003573695.1 Papaver somniferum
GGACAACTGGCCCAGTCAGCGTCACAATAAGCATTAAGAACAAGAGTAGAATCAGATCGAAGCAAAATACCTTGTCCAGGGCTGCTCTTTAAGTAACGAACAACACGTAAAGCAGCATCCCATTGCGAGTGAGTTGGGCGTTGCATAAACTGAGATAAAATATGAACGGAGTAAGAAAGTTCAGGCCGTGTGATAGTAAGATAAATTAACTTTCCTACCAAGCGCCTAAAACGAGCGGGTTCACTCATGAGCTTGTCTGACGCAAGAGCTAGTTTGTGATTTTCTTCCATTGGAATGCTCGCAGGTTTAGAACCAAGAAGACCTGTCCCTTTTAGAATGTCAAGAGCATACACCGTATAAAAAATACACCGTCTCTTCCAGAAACTGAACATCACGGGACGCAAAATAATTGCCTGTCGAGA
>NW_020639335.1:433-646 GCF_003573695.1 Papaver somniferum
AGCACTCGAATCATCGGAGTAAAGAGAAGGAAACTTCGACAGCTCTTGGGGATCAGCCAAAGGAAAGGTGTCTTCCAGAAACTGAACATCACGGGACGCAAAATAATTGCCTGTCGAGAGATCAAACATATACCAACCTTTCTTCCCAAAAGGATATCCAAGAAAAATACACCGTCGACTACGACTATCAAACTTGTCGCAAGAATGAAGATT
>NW_020639335.1:657-963 GCF_003573695.1 Papaver somniferum
ACACCGTCGACTACGACTATCAAACTTGTCGCAAGGATGAAGATTCTTTGCATAGCATAAGCATCCGAACACTCGAAGGGAGTCGAGAGTGGGAGCAGTACCATATAAAAACTCATATGGAGTTTTGAAATCGAGTACACGAGAAGGGGTTCGGTTAATCAAATACGCAGCGGTTAATACACATTCTCCCCAAAAATCAATAGGTAAAGAAGCTTGGAAACGAAGAGCACGAGCAACATTGAGAATATGACGATGCTTTCGTTCCACCCTAGCATTTTGTTGAGGTGTTTTGACTATAGAAGTTTG
>NW_020639336.1:0-338 GCF_003573695.1 Papaver somniferum
GGTGGTTTGAGAAGGAAAGCTAAGAGATATGAATAGCACTAAAAAAATGGTGATAGAAGAAGTCATTGAGGCTCCAATTCCTGCCATCCTGATCTTTTGTATTTTCTAATGCTGTTTCTGCGGTGTATCTTCTCATACACTTCGCATTCCTACTTATATACTTCTTATTTGGTAATGTTCTTGAATTAAAAATATCCCAGTTGTGGCAAAATGAAAAGAAAAAAGAGGACATAATTGAAACAGTTTGTTTGCGGAATTTCCAATTTGATGTGAAATTTTGATCATTTGACTTGGCATGGCTATCCTTGCTGGTAGACATTATCGTCTAGCATTATTGC
>NW_020639336.1:538-875 GCF_003573695.1 Papaver somniferum
TCCTAGGGGAACATGGGCCATGAAGGATCAATGGAGTACCCTACAAGATACCCGCCGTGAAGTGGAAAAGGACGAAGTAAGATTACTTGGTTGAGAAGACAAGCCGCGAATTAGATAAATTATGAAGCAAGAAAAGAGACAGGTGTCCCGACAAGCCCATGTGAAGTTGGCGAAAGAAGGGGAAAAGCTTTATGGAAAACGGTCTGGGCGAAGTGTAAAGCGCCTCTGCGAGAACGTGACGAGATAAAATGAGTTGTGCTCCATTAGGGTTAGATGGCCTATAAATAGAGGTCCTTGGAAAATGTATTGGGGATCGGATTTGGAGAGAGTGGGAGAG
>NW_020639336.1:886-1000 GCF_003573695.1 Papaver somniferum
AATGAGTTGTGCTCCATTAGGGTTAGATGGCCTATAAATAGAGGTCCTTGGAAAATGTATTGGGGATCGGATTTGGAGAGAGTGGGAGAGCTTAGCCTAGAGAGAAAGATTAGG
>NW_020639337.1:0-514 GCF_003573695.1 Papaver somniferum
ATATCCCTGACTACAACGAAGATGACTGAAAGAGTAAAATTAATGAAATACAAGCTAGTTTACATACTCCGAAGTACTTTAAGTCTTTAATGGGTATTTTGTAACACCTGCTGCCCTGAAACACATCACGATCCTTAAGCGTTCAGCGGTTCAGCCTGAAATTCATTTATAGTTAAAGAGGAAATTAACAAGTAAGTAAATTTGCACAAGAAACAGTAGTCAGTAAAGAGTGTAAGCTAATAAATGGAAATCGGTGACATTTAAAAGTTGGAAAAAGCTAGCATTTCCACAAAACTGCAGAAATTGTTAAGCCCAAACTGATCATGCTCTTTAAAGCTTAAGCATCTACCTCACCATAAAAACTGCAGAAATTTGTTATTGTAAGTATGTTTCAAGAAGAAGAGAAACTTAGTGTGTCCCTTGTAGAAACCCATCATATATGTACTTTCAAATTACATACAAATTGCAGAAATTGATGATCCTTCATTTATGAGAGTAAAATGAAATCCTATTG
>NW_020639337.1:525-1000 GCF_003573695.1 Papaver somniferum
ATCATATATGTACTTTCAAATTACATCAAATTGCAGAAATTGCTGATCCTTCATTTATGAGAGTAAAATGAAATCCTATTGTAAAGCCAAGGAATAGCTAAACTGCATTGTGATCCATATCAATATGCACTGAACTCTTATTGCTTGTTTCTTTATATAAGAGTTGAGTAAAAATTGAGCTTACCACAAGACATTGTGCAGTACTTGAGAACCCAAAAAATCTAATTCTTCCTTCTTCTCTGCTTTGGCCTTTGGACTAATCTTCTCAATACCTGAAGAAAAAAAAATACAAACGAACTTAGAACATAAAACTGAAATTAGAAAAGGAATTCTACTGAAAGACAATCAGACAAACCAAAACAAAATAAAAGGAAAAAATAAACCCTAAAAAAATCAATACAACCAGATGTACAGTAACCCTAAAAAAATATATACAATCAAAACTCGAATCATAAAACTGAAATTAGAACCATAC
>NW_020639338.1:0-238 GCF_003573695.1 Papaver somniferum
TCTTCGACACTTTCAAAATAAGGAAAAACAAGTCCACCCCTATATACCCTCAAAACAACGGACAAGCGGAAGCTACCAACAAGACCGAAGGGGCGATGGTGTGAACAACTACACAATGTGGTGTGGTTAGAAAACACACAAAAACTCTTGCAAGTATACAAGGCCAAGTTTTAGTATAGAAAGTAAGCAAGGGATCATTCCACAGGGACTTGGGGTGTATTGAAGTTTTCTAGACTAA
>NW_020639338.1:438-604 GCF_003573695.1 Papaver somniferum
GGAGCAGAGCTCGACTGCTCGAAGGAGGAAGATGAGACTTGGGTAAGGTCTGTTTGGTTTGATGGGTATAGGGTTAGGTTGTTTGAGTGTGAGTCGGGACCATCATATTTCGATGTCTTGCGATGCTTAGCCGTGGGGTGTGGAGCTGGTAGGTAGATCGGACGGT
>NW_020639338.1:804-1000 GCF_003573695.1 Papaver somniferum
ACTTTATTTATTACCTAAAAATGCAAAATTAATTAATAAAAATATTTATTCTTGAAAACAATGAAAATACAGAATATGGGATAAAATGTATAATTAATGCATAAAAGATGAGTTAAATGCCAACAAAAAGGGATAAATATATACAATATTTGGCACTCATCACAATGTATTATGGGCATACAGGACAACACGAAGA
>NW_020639339.1:0-376 GCF_003573695.1 Papaver somniferum
GTTGTCGTCGACTCGGGCCACGACTCCTATGCCGTGTGCGAACCCGAGGGGCCGAGACGATATAGTAATCGTCGTCCTTCCCTGTACACAGTTTATATAATAATTTTTTTTTTTTTAATAAAAATACCCTTCCGTAGGGTTAAAAAATAATAATAATAAAGTCTAAGAGTCCAGTCCAAAGTCCAAATAATGTAAAGTGCAAAAGAAAAAGAAAAATAACCTAAAAAAAATATAAAAAAAATCTCTCTTTTTTTTTTCTCTCTTTTCTATATATAAAACAAAAAAAAATTCCTCTTTCGCTCCTTTTGCTTTAAGCTTTTCCTTCCAAGGTCCTTAGTACTCCACTTCGAACCTGCAAATCAAAGACAAAAAGAAA
>NW_020639339.1:387-767 GCF_003573695.1 Papaver somniferum
AAACAAAAAAAAAAATTCCTCTTTCGCTCCTTTCGCTTTAAGCTTTTCCTTCCAAGGTCCTTAGTACTCCACTTCGAACCTGCAAATCAAAGACAAAAAGAAACGTAAAAAGGAAAAAAACATAATAAACCTAAAAAAAATTCTACCTAAGCACATGTCCGCGTCGGCGGCGCCAAAATGATTATAAATTTTTCGTGGTTGTAATAATAGTGGTTATAAAATAGGGTTCTTTTCAGACTTGTGAAAGCAGATTTTTTTAGATTTAACAAAAATTTTATACACAAAAATATTAACAATGGTACAAGAGGTACTGGGGTTTAGGATTCCACCGAATTCATTTCTTAATGTTCAAATAATGATTCTTTTAACAATTATAACTC
>NW_020639340.1:0-338 GCF_003573695.1 Papaver somniferum
TCCCCCCACAAGGCCGCAGGTAATCCTGAACTAATCAACATGGAAATTATCATCTCCTTAAGGATACGGTTGTTATGTTCAAGGCTTCTAATTGGTTTCCAACTTCAAGTTTATACATCTTAAGGCTTCTAAGGCGTCATCCTTATCCCTAAGAAAGTATACAAGATAGTACCTCGTACAATCATCTACGGAAGTTATAAACCATCTTTTACCACAGAGGTTTTAGGTTGAACTCATGTCAACTAGACCTAACTGAATTAATTGTAAAGTCTTAGAATTACTCTGAACATTTGTGCTAAAAGGTTTTATAGAATATTTTGATTCTTCACAGATTTCAC
>NW_020639340.1:349-998 GCF_003573695.1 Papaver somniferum
AATTACTCTGAACATTTGTGCTAAAAGATTTTATAGCATATTTTGATTCTTCACAGATTTCACTTTTGTGTTCAAAATCCAAACTAAATTTGGGTATGAAGCCTATGCTAGCCAGTTAAGCATTGACTTATAAGTTTACGGTTCCAAGTCTACCACGTAAAACAATCAATCACACAAAGATATCACAAGAATCAACTACGTTCATATCATCAGTTTTTCCGTTAAGCTTATATATACCCAAAGTCTTATAACTCTTGCTTAAAAAATCACTGCCTATTTACAACAAGTTTTCCAGATTCAATTAAGATCTTAAATCTTTTTCCATCTACAACAGAACAAGATACAAGATTTTCGCATATGTTCGGAACATGAAAACTTCATTCAATGTGAGAATATTACAGATATGAGCTTCTGCTCGACCTTTTCCTTTTATGCAACCTCTATTGCATATGAGTTACTCAATAAGAGTTTCTCGACATCCCCTATCCTATGATAGGAGGTGAACAGGTCTCTGTTTCAACAAACATTCTTGGTGGCTCCAGAGTCCACCTAAGTCTCTCACATTGGTTATTAAAATAACTTCCGACATCATGCCACTAAACTCGTTCTAGTTTGTTTCAACTAAATTAGCATTAACTTTCTACTTATT
>NW_020639341.1:0-521 GCF_003573695.1 Papaver somniferum
GCCAAAAGAGAAAGGTTTTCTTCATCTATTGATAACTTTTGCAACTGTTTTTTTTGTTGTCTGATAGGAATTCTGGTCAGGGTTAGAACTGTGAGTAACCTTTGTCTCATTATTGTGTTTTGAAGGTCTCATGATACCACAAGGGTGAGGACCAAGATGATTTACGCGAGTTCATAGGAGAGGTTCAAGAGAGAGCTTGACGGAATTCAGGTAGAGTTGCAAGAAACTGATCCTACTGAGATGGATCTTGATGTCATTAAAAGCCGAGCTTTTTAAATAATATGATGATTTCTGAACCCTGGGCATTGGAGTTTTTCCCTCCAATGCAGTTTCTTTTACTTAAAATGAAATGTCTATATTCTATGGGACGGTTGATTTAGCTTAGATACGATGTATTGGCTTGTTTACCATTGCAAGCTAATATGTAACAGTTTGTGTGGGAAAATTACACCCTTGATTTGTTCTTCCTCTTTCTTTCTAAATTTCAAGATGTTGACATCTTTTATACCTCTATCTGTTTC
>NW_020639342.1:0-303 GCF_003573695.1 Papaver somniferum
CTAATATCAACACACTGGCATATAGAAGGGAACCAGTGGTCAATAATCCTAACTCTAGGTCAACACAACTGGCATATACAAGGGTACCAGTGGTCGAATTTATTGAACACACATTTATTTAAGAACTAACAACATGATTAGATCTTGTGGATCCAAGCGCATGCTTCTTTTCAGCAAATTACATGGTAATTCCAGTGGATCCTGCATTCCACGCTTGTATAGGCGACGGAGACAGGGAGAACACACACACATATTGCTATCCAAGTGTTAATATTTATTCCGATTGGTCTATTGGTATGGTCT
>NW_020639342.1:406-1000 GCF_003573695.1 Papaver somniferum
GAGTAACTCAATCACTCTATGTCACCCTAGCAGTGGTAAAAACTTGAATGGTGTGCCCCACCAAATCACTTAAAAAAAAAAGAAAAAAAAAAGTGAAAAGGACTCAACGAGATATGGCGAAACTATCATGTTATTTCTAACACCTGAGCTCTTTGCTTTTATGAATAGACTCTATATATGTTTCCATCTAGTCAGATTGGTTCCTCAACTTCTAAAACCAAAATTCTTCCATCCACTTAGATTGGTTAGTGCTATCCTTAATAGGCATAAAATTCTAGGCTCTGGAGTTTATTTATTTCAACTAAAAGCTAACAAAAAGTTTCTTCCCCACCTCCAAACTTAAATATAACATTGTCCTCAATGTTTATAATGAAAGAGCAATACCAAAAGAACAATAACATGAGGAAAAGGTAAAGAGTGAAATCCGAAAGATGGTACATGGGAAAAGCGTAGCAATTGTTCTACGGAGATTAAGGAAGAAAGTAATATACAACATACAAACCGCCTCGATGGTCAATCAAGGGTAAACAGGGTCCTCCAGAGGGACCTCCTCAACATCACCTGTAGGCAAGGGTTTCAATATCTGACCGTTAA
>NW_020639343.1:0-733 GCF_003573695.1 Papaver somniferum
ATAGATGGTTTTGATGTTTACTAAGTGAACGGCGTTTCCCATGAAATCGCCAAAATGAACCTATCCTAATGGATTGAGATATTAGTCTGACTAATATCAACACACTGGCATATACAAGGGAACCAGTGGTCGATAACCTAACTCTAGGTCGACACAACTGGCATATACAAGGGTACCAGTGGTCAACTTTATTGAATTTATTCCTTTTGTTCAAATGGTCTGGTCTCAATTTTTTTTTCTTTTTTTCTTTGTTTTTTTTTATAATAATTTTTTTTTCAACTTTTTGGTAACTACCATTTTTTTTATCTCAATCACTCTAATTCACCCTAGCATTGGTAACAACTTGAATCGTGAGACCCACCTAATCACAAGAGAAACATAGTTTAAAAACAAAATAAAATAAAAATAGAAGTGAAAAGGACTCAACGAGATATGGTAAAACTATCATGTTATTTCTAACACCTGAGCTTTGTGCTTTTATGAATAGACTCTTCTAGATGTTTCCATCTAATCAGATTGGTTACTCAACTCCTACGATCAAAATGCTTCCATCCACTTAGATTAGTTAGTGCAATCCTCAATAGGCATAAATTTCTAGGTTTTGGAGTTTATTTATTCATACTGCAACTAAAAATTTTCTCCCATACCCCCAAACTTAAATCTAACATTGTCCTCAATGTTCTAAAGATGAAATTAAAAGCATGAACAAGGAGAAACTGTTACCATTTGAAGC
>NW_020639343.1:767-1000 GCF_003573695.1 Papaver somniferum
TTACCTTTCAAATCATATATCAGTAGTCGAAATAACTGTGGGTCATCAAAACCAAATAAAACTGCCACTAATATGAAACAACTGCACAGGATCAGAAAAATAACATAAGGAGCACAACCTCATTGAAAGTTTCTTGCAAGACAATTGGATTGGGATTCATATGAGTGTCTTGAAAAATAGATTCATCCGAAAAACGGGACTTTAATAGCTGGATTTCCTTTTGGATAGTATCA
>NW_020639344.1:0-105 GCF_003573695.1 Papaver somniferum
ATCCCACGTATCAGCAAGAAAAGAAATGGGAAAGTTAGCACCTACATGTGGAGGACCTTTCATGATCCACGACATTGCGGGTAATGGTTCCTACTACCTTCGTAA
>NW_020639344.1:305-576 GCF_003573695.1 Papaver somniferum
AATATTGGGGAAAGTAGTTAATCTACAATCTCTCAGGGCTCCCCCATCAGTGTCCATAAGTGTAGGACCAGGGGGAAGGCACCCAGCAGAAAGAGATACCCAACCAATCTTAAGGCAACGGGTCGACGGAATGGGTGCATAAATATTTTAAATCCCATATCCTAGAACGTTGCCCCGGCCCCCACCGTCTGGGAATCCTATGGCCCAGGATTCGCCAGCGAGGTGACAGGTCTCAAGACGATCACGAAGGTACCTTCCTTCAGTATCGCAC
>NW_020639344.1:684-953 GCF_003573695.1 Papaver somniferum
AAAAACTTTTGTTTTGATTTTTCACAAATACTTAAAATAAAAGCAAAACAACATTGTAGGTATATCAAGAAGAGATTCATTTCATAAAGGGTGATTACAAGAAGTGAAAGGCCAAAGTCAAGAATACACAATCAAAAAATATTCCTTTCACAGGATCATCAGCAAAAAATATCCTTGTTACATGATTACAAAAAGTATAATGATGCCGCGGATCCTACAAAACGCTGCGATCTCTACCTAAGTGGCGGCCCCATCGGCAGGATTATTCC
>NW_020639345.1:0-563 GCF_003573695.1 Papaver somniferum
CATATTTTTACAACAGTATGCTACTTATGCTACTAATGACGGCTTCGAATGACGATAAAAACAACAATAACGTCTAGGTATATAAAATAATCTGATTTAGAACTTACCCGTTCTTCAAACCATTTAGCAAAATATTTTTCATGTCTCATATCCACATTCCGAGGGTCTTCCTTTTCTAGTTCTTCCATATGTTGTCTGCATATGCATAATATACAAAAATGTCATTCTTTTAATTATGCATAAGCATTATAATAACTTCATTCTAAAGTATATACACTTACTCAATGTATGGTAACAACTCTTTAGTATTGTTCAAAACACAAAATCTAGCTTTGGCGGTATCTTTCAAGTCCAACATCACGTTTTTAGCAGCTCCAAGAGGTCGAGCATCATTTGAGAAAACACTCAGCTCCTTAATTGGTTCTCCAGAGCCACCATCGTCATTTCGATCTTCCCGGTTGAAACGTGTTTCAATTCCATGTAGATACATAGAGCAAAAAGTAAGACATTCGTTGTTGAAAGACAATATAATACCTATTTCTTACATATTGCTTCAGGTCGTG
>NW_020639345.1:574-1000 GCF_003573695.1 Papaver somniferum
TCGTTGTTGATGTATGCCTCGGCAATGGAACCTTCAGGTCGTGCCTTGTTTCTTACATATTGCTTTAGTGTGCGTAAATACCTATTTCAAGATCAGACATTGATTCAATGAAAGACAATATAATAGAGAGATTCAATGTATTCAAAGTTACTTGTATTATGATCAAAAGCAAGACACGTCAAGTTTAGCAAAAGTAATAGGATTTGGAAAATTATCCAGTATGGGTAGATAGCGTTATCACCACTCTGTTTGATCACTTCGCAAAATATATCCATCTCTGGATGTATCTGATAACTTGTAAGAAAATGACATTTACAGACAGATCACCAATCAACTGAATTCAAAAAGACAAGCTACGGATGTAGATATTTATAATAGGTGGCATCAGCGTATTCAGAAACATGAACATCATCTGTATACTTGAGC
>NW_020639346.1:0-357 GCF_003573695.1 Papaver somniferum
CTTTGGTCTAAATATTTCCTCCTCGCTAACATCAACATGAGGAATAAGAGGGTGGTTAAACATATTGTATTATAGTATGACATAATGGTCCCACGGAGAGTGCCCTATACGTGGGGGCGTGTGAAGGATAATAATCCCACATTGCTAGTATCTCGTTAATAAATTTAAAAGATAATACGGAAGGATCATTCTACTCACTGTTAATTGGTTTTGAGTTGGATGCATGTAAATTTTAATGCCATAAGAGGGGATGGAATAGATCGTAAGAAAATAAGATACTCCATTAGTATCTCAGCCTCGCTATTCAAAAAACAAATATATATATATATATATATATATATATATATATATATATAT
>NW_020639346.1:454-1000 GCF_003573695.1 Papaver somniferum
ATATATATATATATATATATATATATATATATATATATATATATATCCTATATCGGCCAATATAATCGAACAACAAAGATATACATAACAATATTATAAGCAATGAGTTCAAAAACAAGATTAAATGGACAGGAAGAATGTTACTGGCTTTTTGCTTGCGCTGGTGATGAGTTATAGTATTCATCGTGTTCCAATATCGATGGAGCCTCTGATTATGAGAACGACTGTTGTGATGGAATTCGCCGCCAAGGTTTTCACCAAACTTGTTGGCGAAAGTCGGAGCAACTTTTGTAAAACACGAACATATTGTACAACCCTAAAATTTAACCTGATATTTCATCGGGATCGGCCGGTTTTATACTGATGCAAGGGATTTAAATCCAGAGTAAATGGATGAATGATTTTTTGGGCACTACTCAAAAATGGAGGGGGACTACTCTTCATTTTTTGAGTGGATATTAGAAGTAATTTTGAGTCATCCCTTATCTAAGTTTTTTTTAATACCAAACTTGTCTTTGGTAATAAAGTTAGTTAGTGTAATGATTA
>NW_020639347.1:0-253 GCF_003573695.1 Papaver somniferum
TCCGCAATGCTTGTCGCCTCGTTCTTGAAGTTACGATATTCATATGTCCATGCAAACACAAACCTCTCTTTAATCGTTAACCATTGTGTTTTACAATACTCAACCGGTTTTGGGTAGTCCATGCCGTATTCATCCTCAAATTTCTTCAAGTTACATTCGTAAATTTCCTCGGTCATCGACCAAACGATTTTGTCCCATGCTTTCATGAACATTTTCCAAATTATTCCATCCTCCTTCCACTTTTCTTCAAATA
>NW_020639347.1:453-798 GCF_003573695.1 Papaver somniferum
AAAAGTTTGGATCATTCAACATATACCCCAAATCGTCTTCTCTAAACGGTCGTGAACCCTCAACATTTTGTTCTTCGTCATGATTCTCACCTTCTTCTTCATATCCATCCATTTTTGTAGTGAAAAAAATGGTTTTTCCCTTTTTTCCTTCAACCTCTTCTCTATAACTCTAATAACTCACAAATGCAAAAGAAATGAAAAAATGAAACAAAAATCATTCTAATACTGCACCGACCACAATCGGAAGTCTGGGAAATATTTTGGCTTCCGATTACAATCGGAGGATAACAATGTTATCATATCCTCCGAATATATAAGGGTAATTTCGCCATTACGAATTACGCG
>NW_020639347.1:809-1000 GCF_003573695.1 Papaver somniferum
TCGGAGGGTAACAATGTTATCATATCCTCCGAATATATAAGGGTAATTTCGCCATTACGAATTACGCGAGATAAGGGCTGGCTACATTTTCCCTTTGGGTGACCTTTTTTGTTTTATTGTTGGCCCCTAAATCCTTTTGAGTGGCCCCTAAAAACGCCAGGCTAAATTATACTTAATTATGGCTTTTTCTA
>NW_020639348.1:0-417 GCF_003573695.1 Papaver somniferum
GCGTGTTCTTATATTTTTGTTCATTTTATATGATTCCTATAAATCTTAGGTAATTACCGTTTGATGTTATGTCATTACGTATAAAAAACAGGTGAATAGGTTCTAGCGTGTTTCCAAAATGTTAACTGCATGCCTGAAGAGAGGAGATCCCATGCCAGCTGAGAAGATCAAAGAGGCCAGAGATCTAGTTGATAATATGGATAACGAAGATTATGCTACCCAGTTTGGGGAGAAAGTCACGCAGAGGCATCCGCCCAAGGTGGCAGTATCAAAGACGGGTAAAAGAACTCGAGCTTCATCGAGCGCTGAAGCTGCTCCAACTGAAGCTGCTCCAACTGAAGCTGCTCCAACTGAAGGTGCTCGAACCCGTGGTCGTGCAGGACTGGGAGGTAGTCACGGTCGTAAAGTAAAGAAGAG
>NW_020639348.1:617-1000 GCF_003573695.1 Papaver somniferum
AACCCACGCTCTATAAATAGCACAATCTTCTTCTTCGGCAAAAGCAATATCCATGTTTTTTGTTATGAAAATTAAAACTGAAGAGAGGAAAGAGTTTGGTGCAATTGGGGTGATAGATATGAGTTTCTTTATATAGGTTTAGGGTCCAACGGCTCTTTTTGTTTTTCCCAAAAACTCCAACGGCTAATTTGACGAAAGTTGAATGTGGAGAAACCAATAATCGGTAGGTATTGGATTTAGCATATCTACCGATTATGGTAGCTTTCAAAATTTGAATTTGCGGCAACTTATAATCGGTAGGTTTTGTAATATATTTAACTCCCGATTAACGCTGAATCCAAAACACGAACCAAGAAATACTGCACCGACTACAATCGGAAGTC
>NW_020639349.1:0-147 GCF_003573695.1 Papaver somniferum
TCTCTCTCCTTCCCTTCCTGATATTTTTCGATCCCCCTTCCTCTTGGTGGAGATTGGGTATTTATAAGGTTAGAACGTGGGACCCATCTCTGAAGACCGTTGGAACCTTATCTTCTTGTGTCCTTGCGTCCATCGCGCGGAGGTCTG
>NW_020639349.1:158-414 GCF_003573695.1 Papaver somniferum
CCCACAGGTTGGTCGACACGTACACTGCTCACAGTTTTTAATGTGGGTAGTTGAGGGGTCTGCTCGTGTCAGACAAGTGTCTTCTGCCCCTGTCAGTCCGTGTCAGCTAACTTTCTCTCCACCGTTGATCTTAGGTCCTCTTTTGGGGATGAGATAAAGTAACTCCTCGGGGTTTATTTGGTGTTTCGTGACCCATCATGTTTTGATGTTTTTGGCCTGCATGCTTTCCACGTACCTCTTTATATACACGTGTCTG
>NW_020639349.1:614-967 GCF_003573695.1 Papaver somniferum
TTTGTGATGAAGAACTTCTTCTGATGCTTGCATACTAGTTTGCCCCTGTTCTTCATCTTAAATTAAGGAAGCCATTACTTCGAGGGTGAAATATTGAGCATGTATACTACTTTTAGGGTTGATACGTTATCGTGGTTGTATTGCTATGGATGTGTTTTTTGATTTTGGTGATTTTTTTTGTGTGTAACTTGTTCTTGATTTTATTCTTTCCGCAGCCATGTTTGACCGTCCGCGGCCTACTTATCAGACTCCTGATTCTGGGTTATCGAGATCTCCTCCGCGTCGAGAGTCTCAAGATGATGTTCGTCGGAGTCGAGTTTCTTCTGGAGCGAAAGCCTCGTCCTCTAGGGAAG
>NW_020639350.1:0-226 GCF_003573695.1 Papaver somniferum
ATCAAATCATATTTCAATTAATTTCTATCGCAAAAGTCTTAAAAAGAATTAATTAAATTACCCATGTATGAAGTTCGGCCTCCTCCGTCGTCCCAGTTTTGGGGTTTAACTCATCATAGTAAAAATGCTCTCAAAATAATTATTTATGGATCAAAAATGGTTCACAGTGATGAAATAAAGAGAAAATGATGAAAATCGGGTGTTTGCAACGTTTATAATTGTTGCA
>NW_020639350.1:237-620 GCF_003573695.1 Papaver somniferum
TAAAAATGCTCTCAAAATAATTATTTATGGATCAAAAATGGTTCACAGTGATGAAATAAAGAGAAAATGATGAAAATCGGGTATTTGCAACGTTTATAATTGTTGAAAACACCGTTACAAATAACGATAAAAGAATACTGTTGTTGGACCCACAGGAACTGGTCGTTGTCACTGTCGAAGAATGATGGTTTTTGGCTGTCTGTTCTTCGTGTTCTTCATCTTCATCAATGGCAGCAGCAGCAACAGAGAAAAATGGTGGATTCTTCCTCTGCAACGCTCTCCTCTCTACTCCCAACTCTCGACCTCCAACTCTCCACCCCTTTCCTAATCGACCCAACATGCCTTTTTATACTCGACAGGCATTGAAATATTTCGAGTTAACT
>NW_020639350.1:631-903 GCF_003573695.1 Papaver somniferum
CTTTTCTAATCGACCCAACATGCCTTTTTATACTCGACAGGCATTGAAATATTTCGAGTTAACTCCATATAATTTCTCTTCAAAACTGGCAGATACGAGAATATTTTCTTTCTCTTCTTTGCGTCTTCTAAGCTATCTTTCCTTTTTTATCCTGATTTGATAGGGACGAATTTTGTTGAGTAAAGAAGAAAATCTTGTCCCATGCAATACGCATCGAATCAAATATTCGATGAAATATTTCTTCTTTACTGCAGTTCCCTGTTGAGCTCCGT
>NW_020639351.1:0-294 GCF_003573695.1 Papaver somniferum
CAAATATACCTAAATGGAAAATTTGAAAAACCACTGAAAATTGATGAAATGATTACCTTTTTGTTCAACCATCGACGGAACGTTTTATTGTGTTCATTTTGCAGCCATACTTCATTTCTAGCTTTCTTTCCATACTGTTGCTTCAATTCGGACATGTGTTGGCTGGCAGTGAGAAAGAAGTTATTAGTTCCACTGACTTGAGTTAATAAACTTGTATGAAAGGAAAAAGAGGAGGACATACTCTATGTAGGGTTTTACTTCTTCAGTATTGTGTAACACAACGAGGTGGGCTTG
>NW_020639351.1:305-508 GCF_003573695.1 Papaver somniferum
AAAATCTTATATCAACAGAGAAAAAAACAAAACTGAAGTTAGAAATTTCTGAAGGAGATACCAATCTCTAGTAAAAAACAGAAAAAAAAAAATGAGAATCATGTATACACAAGCTCTCTCAGCAATAAATTTCAACATTTTGCTAGAAAAAAAAAACAAGTTATGAACGCATACCTTAAAAAAATGATGAGTTAGGGGAATGA
>NW_020639351.1:708-1000 GCF_003573695.1 Papaver somniferum
ATATATATATATACATGAGATTTAGAGTTAAAAAAAAAGTTGGTTCATAAATCCATTGATAAGTTTCCCAGCAAATCTTAGGGGGAGGGGTCGGACTCCATATGGAGGATTTGATGGAAAATTGAATCCCGTAGGAATCATTATTCCAATTATTCGGGCAACCAAACATACAGAGGGAAACATAATTCCACCAAATCCCCTAGACTCATAAATTCCACCTTTAAAATTCTACATCCAATCTCATCATTGACTTCAAAAGAAGTTATTAGAATTCGGTCGATTAGGGTGAACC
>NW_020639352.1:0-1037 GCF_003573695.1 Papaver somniferum
ATGATCGGAATATACAATAACCTTTGTGCCCACCAAATATGATCGAAACTTTTCCAATGCAAAAACTATAGCCAATAACTCCTTCTCCGTGGTAGAATAGTTGATTTGTGCATCATTAAGGGTCCTCGATGCATAATAGATAACACGGGACAATTTGTCCACTCTTTGACCCAAAACGGCTCCAACCGCATAATCACTAGCATCACACATTAATTCAAATGGAAGATTCCAATCCGGTGATTTGATAGTTGGCGCACTTGTCAACATTGCCTTCAATTTATCAAAGGCATCCTTGCATTCCTTGTTGAAGTCAAAAGGTACCTCCTTTTGTAATAACTTGCACATCGGCATGGAGATTTTGGAGAAATCCTTGATAATCCGCCTATAGAAACCTGCATGGCCAAGAAATGAACGGATTTCCCTCACCGAAGTGGGATATTTTAAGTTTCTTATTAAATCTATCTTTGACTTGTCCACTTCGATCCCTCGAGAGGACATGATGTGACCAAGTACTATGCCATGGTTTACCATAAAGTGACATTTCTCCCAATTAAGGACAAGGTTTGTGTCTATGCATCGTTTTAGAACTAGGTCAAGGTTGTCTAAACAACTATCAAAAGAATTGACGTAAACACTGAAATCATCCATCAATACCTCGATGATGCGCGCCACATAGTCCGGAAATATACTAACCATGCATCTTTGGAAAGTAGCCGGTGCATTGCAAAGACCAAACAGAATCCGTCTATATGCAAACATTTCAAACGGATAAGTAAAAGTGGTCTTCTCTTGGTCCTCCGGTGCAATAACAATTTGGTTGTATCCTGAATAACCGTCCAAGAAACAATAATAAGAATGCCCCGCTAACCGCTCTAACATTTGATCAATGAAAGGTAAAGGAAAGTGATCCTTTCGAGTTGCAGAATTAAGCTTTCTATAATCAATGCACACTCTCCAACCGGTTTGAACTCTTGTAGGAACAAGTTCATCGTCTTGATTTCTAACAACCGTAACACCGGACTTCTTTGGTACCACTT
>NW_020639353.1:0-368 GCF_003573695.1 Papaver somniferum
TCGGATTGATTCCAGAGGGGTTTGCTCAAATTGCAACGAATTCCCTTTCGAAAGATAGAAGCTGGTCTAGAAACAATCTAAGTGGAGCCATCATGCTTTTTGTTTGCTAGAAATCTTTAGGTTTGCTTTGGTGGAGTCGAGTCGGCCTTCTTTGTGATTGTATAGAATCCCTCTGTAGTTTATATTTCTTCGGTGATGAATCCTTTTGAGGAGACGCCACCTGCGATGACGTTGCGAGAATATATGCCTAGAAATTCTCGTTATCAAGAGACGTCTTCGGAAATGACTCTTGGTGAATATATGCGTGGGAAGCGATATATGGATACTCCAACTTTTATTGAGGAATCACCTCTAACGATCTATGAGAA
>NW_020639353.1:568-1000 GCF_003573695.1 Papaver somniferum
ACTTAGCACTTTTTGGGAGGTAACCCAATCTCATGCAACACGGTAATATCCTTCCTTAACTCTTTTGCTTCAAATAGTAACCGTTTCTCCTTGTTCATGCTTTTAATTTCATCTTTAGAACGTTGAGGACAATGTTAGATTTAAGTTTGGGGGTATGGGAAAATCTTTTATTTGCAATAAATAAACTCCAGAGCCTAGAAATTTACGCCTATTAAGGATAGCACTAAACAATCTAAGTGGATGGAAACATTTTTGTTTTAGGAGTTGAGGAACCAATCTGACTAGATGGAAACATCTATAGAGTCTATTCATAAAAGCACAGAGCTCAGGTGTTAGAAATAACATGATAGTTTCGCCATATCTCGTCGAGTCCTTTTCACTTTCTATTTTTAGTTTTCTTTTATTTCAAGTGATTTGGTGGGGCACACGATT
>NW_020639354.1:0-372 GCF_003573695.1 Papaver somniferum
ATTTTATCGAATGTCCATGGATCTTATCCAATTTCACCCGGCTTCACATGGATTTCATCAATTTCTCAAGTTTCATCGATATCACCAAAATATCGCTCGACTTTGCTCAATTTCTCTTGGATATCTTCGAATTTTCTTGTTATCCATTAATTTCACATATCTACCGACTTCAATTAATTTCACCAATTGTGTCTGGTACCGGTAGCATAACAACCCGACTTGTCCGACTTAACTTTTTTTCCTTTTTCAGTAATCTGCATTACCCATAAAATGGTTAGGCAAATCATTTACAAATTACAGTTTTTCAATTTAATGGTGGAAATTAGAGTTCATCCGATTGTAACCGTAGAGATCCATTGATCAGGTAAGTAA
>NW_020639354.1:383-1000 GCF_003573695.1 Papaver somniferum
CAGAGAAGAAAGTGTTGCACTCCAAAACTTTCAAGGCTTGTATAAATTTCTTTTAGACAAATATTTCTACCCTCCCAATAACAATTGGCGATTACAACAGGTATGCGAAATATTGCCTTCAGGATACAATGAAAGCCCTGCAACGAAAACTGAATTCAAGGTTTGTACCCCTTGATTCAATCAAGAACACACAAAGAGATTTCTGATTTCTGATGATGCTTTTTGAAACAGAGAAAACAGATTGATTTTTCTTATATGTTAAACGAAACTGGGAGAAGCTATTTATAAAGGGTTTTGCACCTGTTGGGAATAGGTGGTTTTTATTCGCCAACAGGTTTCTATTCACGAAACGTCAGGTTCCTTCATCAACAGACATCAATGGTGTCTTTTGGATTCGAAATTTTCGAACAGGCTTTTATCGGCCAAATAAAACCTTCAGGTCGACCACAGCCTGGGGGGCGATGCCCCCCAGGACCCCCCTTTGGTTAGCGGCGTTGAAAATATTCCAACATTAAATCTTTTGAAGCTTTGGTACCAATTACATCTATGTTTTTCTAATTTCTCATGATTTCCGTTAGTTTCTCAGGAATCTATTCGAACCTTGTATTGTTCTAAAG
>NW_020639355.1:0-431 GCF_003573695.1 Papaver somniferum
GCACTACCACACCAAATACATGTATATTTGTCGAAGAACCAAGTTCTAACTGGATTGTATAGGCCAAATATGCTATTTATTAGAAATTAATCAAAATAAAGCATGGTTCGATCTCATTGTGCTCTACTTATGAAGCAACTACTTATGAATTATATCATCATTGTGCACGTATGATCCTTCCATTGACTCATCTGCATTCTCATAATATGTCAAGATTTCATTGTTCTCTAGAATCATTTAAAACTTCGGAGCGTCCTCCAGTTTGATTCATGGACATAGTCAGAGATAATATTATGAGATGATTTATGATGACTGATAAAAGATTTTTTGGTGGTTGTAGTAATGATGATAAGGGGTATCGTTCAAACTCGAACTTGTGAAGGTAATGGATTTTTAGATTTAAAAATATATATACAAATATTGACAAATTG
>NW_020639355.1:631-1000 GCF_003573695.1 Papaver somniferum
CAAAAGCTTATTTCTCCAAAAACACCTACAAAGACATAAAATAACCAAATAAGTACAAAATCGAGCACTAACAATATAAACAATTGGGACAAATTAGACACATAAATGCGTCTATCAATGACATAAATAAGTTGTGCCTTACTCACCTATTTCCTTTCTAGGTGAGGATTGATGGAACTTGGTGGTCTCTCCATCTTCTTTTATGGAGCAACGACCTCAACTACACTTTCACCAAGTGTAGTTGCAACACCTAAGTTTATGGTGTACCCCATACTGAGGATTTCTAACCTTGTAGGAATATTTTCAGCTGGTATGTGTGATCTTGTCACTTTACCGACATCAGTGTACATTCAGAAAATCGATTATTTT
>NW_020639356.1:0-721 GCF_003573695.1 Papaver somniferum
CAATTCGGCTCCTGAGAGGCCCTATTTTATGCCTAGAGCCCCATTTCCACAGCTATTAGTACCAACAAAGAGTGAATCCAACTTTAATGACATAATGGAGGTTTTTAGGAAAGTTACCATAAACCTTCCGTTACTAGAAGCAATTAGGCAACTTCCAGCTTATGCCAAGTTTCTTAAGGATATGTGTACCCGAAAGCGAAAGCTTAGTGTCCTTAAAAAAGCCTTTTTAGCTAGTCATGTAAGTTCGATCATTCAGAACCCCACAACTCCTAAATATAAAGACCCAGGTGCGCCTACCATTGCTTGTACGATAGGAAAACACAGGGTACACAAAGCTTTACTTGACTTAGGAGCCAGTGTGAACTTACTCCCATACCATGTGTACTTAAAGCTAGGGCTCGGTGAATTGAAACCTACCAAGATAACATTGCAATTAGCTGATAGGTCTGTCAAGATTTCTCGTGGTGTGATAGAAGATGTTCTTATTGAGGTCGACAAGTTTATTTGTCCTGTGGATTTTGTGTCCTTAGATACCCAACCTGTCCCAGACCCAGAGAACCAGATACCTGTGATTTTAGGTCGCCCATTTTTAGTTACGTCTAATGCGATCATAAACTGTCGAAATGGTATTATGAATCTATCTTTTGGTAATATGACTATTGAGTTAAATATTTTTAATGTCAATAAGCTACATTCTGAGCTATATGACACGTGCATTGAA
>NW_020639356.1:783-1000 GCF_003573695.1 Papaver somniferum
AAGAGGTGAACATGATAGGAACCTTAGTTCAGGAGTCATTACCAAATATCGCACCAGAAGATCCATTAGAGAGTTGTCTAGCCAACTTTAGCATGGATTTCGACAAAGATAGCAACATTGAACAAGTGAATGCTATGTTGGATTCTATTCCTATGTTAGATACTGATAAATGGAAAGCTAGGTTCGAACCATTACTAGCTTTTGAGTCTACCTTAAT
>NW_020639357.1:0-361 GCF_003573695.1 Papaver somniferum
TTCCCGAAGGAGAAGAGGTGCATGACAATCCATTGGTAGTAAAATTAGAAATTAATCCAAAACCGAAAGAAGATGAGGATGATGAAGCTGAAGATTCATGGGCAATCAATAGAATTCTAATCGATACTGGAAGCTCTGTGAACATCTTATTTTATCATACTTATAAAACCATGGGTGGGAGAGATGATGATCTTATACCATCAACATATAAGATATATGGTTTTAATGGTACTGCTAACAAGCCTAAAGGGGAGGTTACTATGCGACTTCCATTAAAGGGAATATCTTCTAAAATCTTATTTTGTGTCGTAGATGTAGAATCACCCTACAATGCGTTAATTGGTCGACCTTGGCTACATGG
>NW_020639357.1:372-1000 GCF_003573695.1 Papaver somniferum
TGTGTCGTTGATGTAGAATCACCCTACAATGCGTTAATTGGTCGACCTTGGCTACATGGGATTCTAGGTGTAGCTTCAACTTTCCACCAGTGCATCAAATTCCCTCACCCCAGCGGTGTAGGAATTATAAAGGGAGATTGGGTTGAAGGAAAGAGGTGTTACGAAACTGAGATAAAATCTTGTGAAGGAATATCAAACAAGAAGGAAAACTGGCGACACAAAATCAAAGATACACAAAGAAGTGAGAGGTTGATGGTGGACGCAATCGAAAGGAAAGAAGAAGAGATGTTGCGAAACTAATGCAAGCCCAGAATAAAAATAATGAACATACCACTACTAAGGAAGCAATAGCAGAAAATAATAAAGAAGCAGAGGATGACAAAGATAATAAAAACAAGAAATGTATGAATGATTAAGTTGCTGCGATACTCTCGCAATAAGCAAAATTCTCAAAAATACATCTGATTGAATGACAAAATTGAGATTGCGAAATTCAGATACAATATGATGATTTGCGAGACTGTCGCAGAGATAATGAATTTTACAGAAAGAAATCAGAGAAAAATAACAAAAGAGAAAGAGGCGAACCTTTATGGCGTACACCCTAGTTCACGAATACAATTTCGCA
>NW_020639358.1:0-489 GCF_003573695.1 Papaver somniferum
AGCTCATCATGTTATTGGAAACACGCTTAAAAATCATTATTATTGCTCAAAGGGTGTTTACAAATGATGAAAAGGGAGAAATAATTCAAAACCGGGTTTGTAACAATTATATTTGTTACAAACCAGAGAACTACGACCCTCGGATGTGGGTCGTTACCACTGTAGCATATAAGACTGTCCGGTGACAGTCGTATTCTCTGTAGAATAAACGACTGCTTGTGTGGGTCAATGTTCTTCGTCTTCTAGGGTTTCTGAAGCAGCAGAACCAACTCTGCAACTCGATCAAACTCCTCTCTTTTCTTCCCCTAACTCTCCATAACCTCTCTGTGGTTCCCCAGGACTCTATATATACTCGACAGGACCCCGAATTACTCCTCATAACTCCAATATATCCGGCAGTTAATCAAGAATATATCCATGCAAGATTCGGGAATATTTCTTCCCTGATTTAATTCTTCACGCGTATACAGCTGCAAAACTCTCCTTGTT
>NW_020639358.1:500-1000 GCF_003573695.1 Papaver somniferum
CCATGCAAGATTCGGGAATATTTCTTCCCTGATTTAATTCTTCACGCGTATACAGCTACAAAACTGTCCTTGTTTATCTCTGACACGGCCTAACTGGTGGCTGGATCCTTCTAAGCACACGCAAAGAACAACAAAGCTTGGGAAAATCCGTGAAATACTTCTCTTGGATACGTGTTGCTCTGTTTCACTCCATGACACGATTGAGCCAATTCTGATTCAAACGAACAGCCATACCATCTTTCTATTGTCATATCACGTCTACCCATGAAGTTTCAGCGATTGAGTTAACCTCTAACCCCTCCAAGTTTCGATCGAAAAATCCACAGTTTGAGAATGAAAATTTCCCGCCAAAGTAAATTTAAACGAAGAAGAAAGGGTTTCCCCTTATCCAACAGCTGGGGTGTGAATAGCAAAGAAGGTGCCCCTTAGTAATTGAGGTGCCCCTTAACCAACGGTGAGAGTCCGAATAACACGTGTCCTCCAAGGGTGCCCCGAGCAAC
>NW_020639359.1:0-401 GCF_003573695.1 Papaver somniferum
TTTTGGGTTACTATGTTGAACCAACATACACGTACACGTTTGGGCACGGTTTTCACAAACCCAGTAAACGTCTACCCAAGTGTGTGTGACAAGCTAAGTTTTCGATCTAACGGTTGAGAAATATTAGCTTGAATCTAAATCAGGTTTTCATCTAACGGTGAATATGGATTGCTTTGTAACTAAGGAAAAACCCTGATTTGAAGGATATATAATTGATACATCTAGCATTGGGCAAAACTAATCCCCACACGTCTGTGTGATACTAGTGCGCTTGCTAGAGTCGATTCTCCTTTAACCTTTGGTTTTCTTCTCTAAAACCAGGTTAACGACTTAAAGACTTCATTGGGATTGTGAAGCCAGACCGATACTACTTTTATCGTAGTTGTGTGATCTGATCTTGC
>NW_020639359.1:412-1000 GCF_003573695.1 Papaver somniferum
ACTTAAAGACTTCATTGGGATTGTGAAGCCAGACCGATACTACTTTTATAGTAGTTTTGTGATATGATCTTGCATCTTCTATCGTATGAGTACAATCGATTGATAGGCTTGAGATCGTGAGAGTTCTCCGATAGACAAGATAAAGAAGTCACAAACATCTTCGTCTCACTGTTTGTGATTCCTCGACGAACCGCCTATGTAGTCAGGAAGGATTGTAGAGAGGTGATTGATTAATCTAGGCTGTGCTTCGGGAATATAAGACCGGATTATCAATTGGTTCCTGTTCACCTTGATTTCATATCTTAAGACGGAACAAAACATAGGGTTTATCTGTGGGAGACAAATTTATCCTTTGATAGACTTTTCTGTGTGAGACACATTTGTTTATTATCAAGTCTGCAATTTTGGGTTGCAACAACTTTTGGTTGTGGGTGAGATCAGCTAAGGGAATCAAGTGCGCAGTATCCTGCTGGGATCAGAGGCATAGGAGTACAACTGTACCTTGGATCGGTGGGAGACTGATTGGGGTTCAACTATAGTCCAGTCCGAAGTTAGTTTGGAGTAGGCTAGTGTCTGTAGCGGCTTAAT
>NW_020639360.1:0-453 GCF_003573695.1 Papaver somniferum
TTACTAGAAGTTGTTACTAACCAAAAATGTTAAACGTGGGACAAAAGCAAGGGGACAAATATGGAACAAGTACATGACTAAGAAAAAAGTTAAAGAAAAATGACGCAGCACTCATCCATGGCTTCCCACAGATGAAACCATGTTAATCTATGGTAGGGAAGGGCGCCACCTCCTTTCCCATATTTGTCCCAACTTTTTTTCCCGGTTACTAGTGGGATCGATTTATCAATGTCTTAATCAATGGTAGGTGTTGGAGATGGGTTCGTTGTTGTTGCTGGAGGCTGGCCGTTTATCCCAATTTTGTTTTCGCTCCAATTTGTTTCCTGTAGATGACAGTTTGAAAACGACTACGAATTTGGCTTTTGGTGTCGTTAGAAAATTAATTACGGGAATAAAAAAACCGAAAAAAGATATTCCTAGGTGTTGTACAAAATGTGGACACTAGAACCGCTA
>NW_020639360.1:464-1000 GCF_003573695.1 Papaver somniferum
ACCGAAAGAAGATATTCCTAGGTGTTGTACAAAATGTGGACACTAGAACCGCTAAAACATCACGTTTATAGACAATTTTCAAACTAGAATTCTTTTTTTTTAGTTTGAGAATCATAACAAGCATGATGTTTTTATTTGAAACACAAACAAAAAAATCTTGTTACCAAACAAAAATCATAGGAATCCTGCTAATATGTGAGTCAGACTCGACATGATTGCCGGGTTATGTAACCTTTGTGAAATTCATTAACTCCTCGTAGCAGCGGTGAAATCCAAACCAAGACGAATCATACTAATGTTTAACATAAGTCACATGCATGAGAACCCCTGTGGTGATAAATACCAGTGCTGGTATACTCTTTCAATTGTTTTGGAAAAGTTTGTAGTTCAAGAGAACTGTCAGGCTACAAGAGAAAGCTTGAGAGCTGATGACTTTCCAAGCTTATCTCAGCAAAGTGCAATGAAGGGAGTGGTAAAAGTCTCGAAGAACATAGGGTGGGGAAAAATAGCTGCAATGATCAAAAGGAGACTAGGTT
>NW_020639361.1:0-187 GCF_003573695.1 Papaver somniferum
TTCTTTTCTACCTCCTGTTTACCTCCTGTTTGTTTCTACCGCCCACAAACACAACACATCAAAGTAACTAGCAGGAAAAGAGAATAGAAAAAAAAAACCAGATACTTGATGAATCCCGGTTAGAAAAGAGGTATGTTTCTTTTTTCTTAATCACCTTTTTTTATCCGTATTGTTGTATAAATTATTT
>NW_020639361.1:387-549 GCF_003573695.1 Papaver somniferum
GGCGTGGGGCGTTAAGAATATCAACGCCTGGGTGGGGCGTTTGTATAATCTTCGTCTGAATGGGGCGTTCATTTTATTAACGCCTGACGTGGGGCGTAAACTTTATCAACGTCTCAACGGGTGAACATTTTATCAACGCCTGAACCGGGCGTAACTTATATA
>NW_020639361.1:560-1000 GCF_003573695.1 Papaver somniferum
TGAACCGGGCGTAACTTATATAAACGCCTCTTTATGGGGCGGTGACTTTACGTACGTTTCACAACAGGCGTAGATTATATATACGCCCGATGCCAAACGTTGATTATACCTCCGCTCCACTATATATAGTTTTGGTCTTGGTCCCAGACCAAATATGGTCTGGAATTTGGTTTTGGTCCAGATTTTAGTCTTTACTCCGTCCCGTTGCGTCTCCTCCCTGGATCATAATTATAGGTTTACTCGTCCATTGCAGTTGCTCTAAGCCCCCTAATGTTTGGTTATCCCACCAGGTTGTCTTGGTGGCATATATGTTCAACCTTCTTGTGGAATATGCTTTGATTTCCAGCTCAAAACATTAAGTGATCACTTGCCTCCTGGTTTGACAGCTTGGGACTTACTTCTACATTGATCGTCCAATTAAGTAGCGGTTGGATAAAAGT
>NW_020639362.1:0-336 GCF_003573695.1 Papaver somniferum
ATAGTTGGCTTGTTATGAAAAACTCATAGTTCTTTAAGATTAATGAATTAATAATGTCACTTGGACCGCTAGAAACTGTTTCAAACATCTAATAATATACTAAAACTGGTAAATTTAATAGGATGGTTCAAAAGAATACACAGAAGTAAAGGTGACAGCTTAGTTTCATAGTAGGCTTGTTATGAAAAACTCATAGTTCATTAAGATTAAAGAATTAATAGATGTCATTTGGACCACTAGAAACTGTTCAAAACATCTAATAATATACTAAAACTTGTAAATTTAAGAGGATCGTTCAAAAGAATACACAAAAGTATAGGTGGCAGCTTAGTTTCA
>NW_020639362.1:536-1000 GCF_003573695.1 Papaver somniferum
TGGAACTAACTTACATCTTCCAGCACCAAAACCCCATTGTTCCTCCAAACTCTTTTGAATATCAGCAAGTTTTAAGCCCTTAAAGTTCAATCTCCCAATGAGACTGAACTGAAATATATCACGTCCCTCTTGAAGAAGATTATTAGGCAACACCAAAGATGGTTCTTCCAAATATGTTGATTCCTCAGGGAGAGATAAGAAATCTGAATCTGTTAACATATAGGGTTTTTTACCCTTAACCAAATCAGCAAAAGATACCTTATTGTTCCCATGATTATTCACGTTAGAATCAGGGTTTTCCCCCATCCTAAATCACCAAAGATGATCTAGAATTAAGGAAAAACGTTGATGAAAGTTGAAAACCCTAAAGAAAAAATTCGCCAATTTTTTGGAGAGAAAAATTCGCATGAGAGAGAAAAATTCCTTCGTTGGTCTACTACTACTCTGAAACTAAGCTGTCACTT
>NW_020639363.1:0-809 GCF_003573695.1 Papaver somniferum
GCATGGTCTTTCATCCTTCTTCTATTGTGAAATTTGACTTCCTTCGTATTTTCTTGAATCAACGTACATAGAAATGCAATTTTTACTAGACGTATTGCCTAAGAACATATTAATTGTAATTAGAATACATTTTTCAAACTTTTTATGTTAAAGATGAGTCTATCTAGTTTACAATTTAGTCTCAGAAATCAATTTCCGACTTATAACGAAATGTGTAGACTTTTTCGAGTTAACGTATATAATATTCAACATTTTTATGAACTCTTTCTTTTTGTGTTGGCTTTGTCTTTCTATTTGATTCAAGATAGATGAAATTTGTTAGGATTTGGATAGTTATGCAGGTATTTCATCTTTCTTCTATTGTGAAATTTGACTTCCTTCATATTTTCTTAAATCAACGTACATAGAAATGCAATTTTTACTAGACGTATTGCCTTAGAACATTTTGATTGTAATTTTAATAAAGTTTTCAAACCTTTTCTGTTAAAGATGAGTTTATCTAGTTTACAATTTAGTCTCAAAAATCAATTTC
Organism: Papaver somniferum; assembly: GCF_003573695.1. Taxonomy (NCBI): domain Eukaryota; kingdom Viridiplantae; phylum Streptophyta; class Magnoliopsida; order Ranunculales; family Papaveraceae; genus Papaver; species Papaver somniferum. The sequence goes on from NW_020639363.1 coordinate 533, forward strand.
CGACTTATAACGAAGTGTGTAGACTTTTTCGAGTTAATGTATATAAAATTCAACATTTTTATGAACTCTTTCTTTTTTTGTTGGCTTTGTCTTTCTATTTGATTCAAGATAGATGAAATTTGTTAGGATTTGGATTAGTTCTGCATGGTCTTTCATCCTTCTTCTATTGTGAAATTTGACTTCCTTCGTATTTTCTTGAATCAACATACATAGAAATGCAATTTTTACTAGACGTATTGCCTTAGAACATATTAATTGTAATTACAATACATTTTTC
>NW_020639364.1:0-499 GCF_003573695.1 Papaver somniferum
TTTCAAGAGAATCAACTAGACTCAATCTTAATGAAGTATATTAAAGAGTTATATCTCTCTTTCTTGATTCAATTCTTTCTCAAGCAAATAAAAATCTGCAAGTCTAATTGAATACAAGAGAAATCACTTGAACGGTACCAAAGACCAACGTTTAAGGATCAGTCAATTTCAATCAACAACCAAAGGTCGGATTTCCAATTGATTGATTCAAATGCACAACCTGTGATATTTCAATTATATAACAAAATATAATGTTGAATAGAAATAACACAGACACCAGAATTTTGCTAACGAGGAAACCGCAAATGCAGAAAAACCCCGGGACCTAGTCCAGATTGAACACCACACTGTATTAAGACGCTACAGACACTAGCCTACTACAAAATAACTTCGGTCTGGAATGTAGTTGAACCCCAATCAATCTCACACTGATTCAAGGTACATTTGCGCTCCTTACGTCTTTGATCCCAGCAGGATACTACGCACTTGATTCCCTTAG
>NW_020639364.1:510-1000 GCF_003573695.1 Papaver somniferum
CAAGGTACAGTTGCGCTCCTTACGTCTCTGATCCCAGCAGGATACTACGCACTTGATTCCCTTAGCTGATCTCACCCACAACTAAGAGTTGCTACGACCCAAAGTTGAAGACTTTAATAAAAAAATCTGTATCACACAGAAAAGTCTACAGGAATAGATAAATCTGTCTCCCACAGAAATACCTACAAGTTTTGTTCCGTCTTTTGATAAATCAAGGCGAACAGGAACCAATTGATAACCCGGACTTATATTCTCGAAGAACAGCTTAGTATTATCAATCACCTCACAATAATATTAATCGACGCGACGAAAGAAGATATTGTGGAATCACAAATGATGAGATGAAGATGTTTGTGACTACTTTTATATCTTGCCTATCGGAGATATAAATCTCAAGCCAATCGTTACGATTGTACTCAAAACGATAGAATCAACAAGATCAGATCACACAACTACGAGAAAGTAGTATCGGTCTGGCTTCACAATCCCA
>NW_020639365.1:0-292 GCF_003573695.1 Papaver somniferum
TTGAAAAAGATTTAAGTTAATTATATTTCGTAGTACTAGTATCTACTAGCCAGGGGATTCGTTAAAGCCAACTGAAAGTAACTTAATTCTTTATAAAGAATGATATTAACAAAATTCCCTACAAAAATGAAGATTATCTTTGAATGTTTCCTAAAAACCCTAAAGAGCCCTGAAAGAGCTCTGAGAAACTCTAAAAAGCTCAGGAAGACTCCAAAAAGCTTTGAAAAACTTAAATTTAATTATACTCCGTAGCACCGTGATCTACAAGCTAGGAGATTCGTTATAGAATGAT
>NW_020639365.1:376-616 GCF_003573695.1 Papaver somniferum
GGGATTCGTTAAAGCCAACTGAAAGTAACTTAATTCTTTATAAAGAATGATATTAACAAAATTCCCTAACACAATGAAGATTATCAAGAGGTAATCCTGGGGTGGCGGGAGCTGGTGCTGTTGCAAGGAATGCAAATTGTGAAGTGGTAGGTGCAATGTGTATTGGTTTGGGAGTTACTTCTAATTATTTGGCTGAATTGTATGGTATTATTGTGGGTATGGAGTGGGCAGTTCAGTGGG
>NW_020639366.1:0-340 GCF_003573695.1 Papaver somniferum
CCCTAAAGAGCCCTGAAAGAGCTCTGAGAAACTCTAAAAAATCAGGAAGACTCCAAAAAGCTTAAATTTAATTATACTCCGTAGCACCGTGATCTACAAGCTAGGAGATTCGTTATATAATGATAATAACAAATCTCTACAATAGTGAAGATCAAATTTGAATGTTCTCTAAAAAGCCTTCAAAACTCTAAAAAACCCTGAAAACTCTGAAAATCCCTAAAATATATAAAGAGCTCTGAAAAAGCTTTAAGTTAATTATATTTCGTAGCACTAGTATCTACTAGCCAGGGGATTCGTTAAAGCCAACTGAAAGTAACTTAATTCTTTATAAAGAATGATA
>NW_020639366.1:351-1000 GCF_003573695.1 Papaver somniferum
AACTCTAAAAATCTCAGGAAGACTCCAAAAAGCTTTGAAAAGCTTAAATTTAATTATACTCCATAGCAACTCTAATCTACAAGCTAGGTGATTCGTTTTAGAATGATAATAACAAATCTCTACAATAGTGAAGATCAACATTGAATGTTCTCTAAAAAGCCTTATAAACTCCAAGAAAACCCTGAAAACTCTGAAAAGCCCTAAAATATCTAAAGAGCTCTAAAAAAGCTTTAAGTTAATTATATTTCGCAGCACTAGTATCTACAAGCCAGGGGATTCGTTAAAGCCAACTGAAAGTAACTTAATTCTTTATAAAGAATGATACTAACAAAATTCCCTACAATAATGAAGATTATCTTTGAATGTTTCCTAAAAACCCTAAAGAGCCCTGAAAGAGCTCTGAGAAACTCTAAAAAACTCAAGAAGACTCCAAAAATCTTTGAAAAGCTTAAATTTAATTATACATTGTAGCACCGTGATCTACAAGCTAGGAGATTCGTTATAGAATGATAATAACAAATCTCTACAATAGTGAAGATCAACATTGAATGTTCTCTAAAAAGCCATGAAAACTTAAAAAAAACCCTGAAAACTCTGAAAAGCCCTAAAATATCTAAAAAGCTCTGAAAAAGATTTAAGTTAATTATAT
>NW_020639367.1:0-419 GCF_003573695.1 Papaver somniferum
CTCTAAGTAGAAAAATCTTGTTTATGTGGCCTAGACTTCAAAATTTGGCTAAAATATCAATATCATGTGGGTCTATAGACCAACATGTCCTGATCATTAGCATGTTTCCAATCAAAATAGAAACCTGTGGAGCTAAATTATAGCGTTCGAGTCTTCTCGAGTGTGTATTATTCGAATGTACACTCGAAACTGCTCTAAGTAGAAAATTCGTGTTTATGAGGCCTAGGCTTCAAAACTTGGCTAAAATATCAAGATCATGTGGGTCTATAGACCAACATGTCCTGATAATTAGCATGTTTTCAATCAAAATAGACATCTCTTGAGCTAAATTATAACGTTCGAGTCTTTTCGAGTGTGTATTTTTCGAATGTACACTCGAAACTGCTCTAAGTAGACAAATCTTGTTTATGAGGCCTAGA
>NW_020639367.1:424-870 GCF_003573695.1 Papaver somniferum
TAAATTATAGCGTTCGAGTCTTTTCGAGTGTGTATTATTCGAATGTACACTCGAAACTGCTCTAAGTAGAAAATTCGTGTTTATGAGGCCTAGGCTTCAAAACTTGGCTAAAATATCAAGATCATATGGGTCTATAGACCAACAAGTCCTGATAATTAGCATGTTTTCAATCAAAATAGACATCGGTTGAGCTAAATTATAGCGTTCGAGTCTTTTTGAGTGTGTATTATTTGAATGTACACTCGAAACTGCTCTAAGTAGAAAATTCGTTTTTATGAGGCCTAGCCTTAAAAACTTGGATAACATATCAAAATCATGTGGGTCTATAGACCAACATTTCCTGATCAATAGCATGTTTTCAATCAAAATAGACACCTCTTGAGCTAAATTATAGCGTTCGAGTCTTTTCGAGTGTGTATTTTTCGAATGTACACTCGAAACTGCTC
>NW_020639368.1:0-302 GCF_003573695.1 Papaver somniferum
TTTCGAAGGATTAGAAGCTGGTCTAGAAACAATCTAAGTGGAGCCATCATGCTTGTTGTTTGCTAGAAATCTTTAGGTTTGCTGTGGTAAAGTCGAGTCAGCCTGCTGTGTGATTGCTAGAACCTTCATGTTAGGATTTTTTTTATTTCTTTTTGAATTCTTTTCAGTGTATGCCCGATTTTGTTAGGGCTTGGAAAAGAGATACTCTAGGTCGATTGATTAGCGAAAAACCTAGTAGTTCTTCTGATTTAAGCAGGGAGCTCGAAGACTCTTCTTTTGAGAGCCCTGTTTTTGGAAACTTC
>NW_020639368.1:323-677 GCF_003573695.1 Papaver somniferum
TTTTTCTCCAAAACTTTGAATTATTTTATTTAGTTGCCTGTTTAATTTAAATCTATAAAAATTGTTTTCTTCACAAGTCTGAAAAGACCCAGTTTTTACCACTACTACAATCACTTTTGATAAACCATCAAATTTTTGGCGCCGCTGCCGGGGATCTGTGTTTAGTTAGCATTTTTTTTAGATTTTTTTTTATTTTTATTATTTTTGTTCTTCTTTACGTTTTTGGGTTTTTTTTTCCTTGTAGATTTTTGAAGATTGGAGCGAAAGACAATTTTGCCAAAGCTTGTGGTTATTTACTTAAAGTTTGGGAGCGAAAAGCAAAGCTAAAGGAGCGAAAGAAGAAGATTTTCTTTA
>NW_020639368.1:688-1000 GCF_003573695.1 Papaver somniferum
TTTCAGATGATCTCTATATTCTTAGGAAAAGATGATGAGAACCCTTATTTCCATATTAGGGACTTTGAGGAAATCTGTGGGACAATTAGAATAAAAGACCTTACTGATGAAGTCTTGAAACTTAAAATGTTTCCCTTTTCCTTGAGAGATAAAGCCAAGACCTGGCTTAACAACCTACCGTCTGAATCCATAGAAACATGGCAGGAACTTATCGCTGCCTTCTATATGAAATTCTACCCTAAGCATAAAACTGCAGCTGTTAGGCAGAAAATTAGTGCTAGTGTGCAACAAGAGGGAGAGTCTCTTTATAGG
>NW_020639369.1:0-513 GCF_003573695.1 Papaver somniferum
TGCTTACATAACCACGACGAATGAGGCAAGACGCTTAAATAATGAGCCTATTCAGGATGGTTTCCCCACTTTGGACTCACCTATGGGGCCGATACATAACCTCTCCTACATCGGAGAACTCAAATCAAACTTCTCGGCCTCGGAACCGACGAAATAAATAAATATCAGAACACCCGAAAATCCGGGTATGGTAAAAATAGGAACCCTCCTCAGCGAGGAGGAAGAACAAAATCTAGTACAAGTATTAAGAGAATATTCCGATGTCTTCGCATGGCGCATGGAAGACATGCCCGACATAGACCCAGAAGTGTGCTGTCACCACTTGAAAATCAACCCAAAGCATAAGGCCACACGGCAAAAGATGTGAAAGGTGGCACTTGAATACCACGAAGCCATTCAAAAAGAGCTAAAGAAGATGGAGGCAGCGGGGGTAATACGAGAAGTACATTATACAATATGGATATCCAACATGGTGATAGTACCTTAAGAAAAATGGGGGGGGGGGGGGGGGGG
>NW_020639369.1:585-1000 GCF_003573695.1 Papaver somniferum
GGGGGGGGGGGGGGGGGGGGGGGTAAGGATCTTCATTGACTTCAGCGACCTTAATAAGGCTTGTCCAAAAGACAACTTCCCACTCCCTAATATTGATCAGCTCGTGTAAGCAACCTATGGATACAGACTATTATCCCTCATGGACGGATACTCGGGCTATAACCAGATCCCCCTCGCCGAGGAGGACCAGGAGCATACTTCCTTCTTCACCCCCCCGGGGCCTATATTGCTATACCAAGACGCCATTTCGATTAAAATACGCCGGCGCTACTTACCAAAGAATGGGAGAGAAGATGTTCGATGGTTGGATACATAAGACTTTAGAAGTATATTTAGATGACATGCTCGTCAAGAGCAAGCTTCCTCAAGACCATGCAAATGATCTCAGGGAAATATTCGAATAAATGAGGAAGTT
>NW_020639370.1:0-431 GCF_003573695.1 Papaver somniferum
TTGAATTGAGATGAACAAGGAAGATGGGTTTCTGGCTGAATCGACACTGGATATGAAGGAGAGAAGGAATTTGTTGATGTTTGGTTGAACTGGTGCAGGTTTCAAGTCTAGAATGGCAGCAGATAGATAAGACAGGGAAACAGATAAAGAAGTTGAATCTGAGTTAGGGTTTGTGATAATTACTAACTACTCAAAGAAATGGAGTGGTTGATTACTAAGGCTGTTGAGGGTGGAATTGATGCTGCTATTAACAGAGAAGAGTTGTCTCATTACCACCGATTCATCACCAGGTTAGGGTTTCACTGTGAGTTGGGTAGAGAAATTATGAGTTTGGGTTTATGTTAATCTGTTGAAGCAGTGAAGAGATGAAGTTGGTGGTGCTGGTTTGTGTCAATTGTATGAATGAAATGCTTAGATGAATGTTAGGATTG
>NW_020639370.1:441-1000 GCF_003573695.1 Papaver somniferum
TATGTTAATCTGTTGAAGCAGTGAAGAGATGAAGTTGGTGGTGCTGGTTTGTGTCAATTGTATGAATGAAATGCTTAGATGAATGTTAGGATTGAACTTTGCAGGAAGAAAGAGCTGGCTAATGTTGCTGTGTAGTTGATGATACTTCGAGTTAGATGGAGTTGTCCGTGACTTTGGTGGCGGAATTGAAGCTAACATGGAGAAGGAACTGATGGGTATGTTGCCATTGATTTCTGGTGGAGATTAGAACATGAGTTAGAGAAGAAGAACATGGAGGAATTGAATGAAGAGAGTACACTGAATTATGAGCTGAGTTACGGGGAAGAGAATTGTGATGATTTGTTGCTGCAATTGAACTTAGCTTGTGCTGGTGAAGCTGAAGAGTAGTAGTAGATTTTGATGTTGTTATTATTGCAAGCAGCATGAAGGTTGTAAGAAAATGGAGCTTAGATGAATGCTTAGCATAGGTGAACCTCCAGAATGTGATGCTGTTGGCTCGAGTGATCGTGCTGATAGTGATGTGCAGCCGCAGAAGATTCAGACATTGGAGCTAGGCCTG
>NW_020639371.1:0-209 GCF_003573695.1 Papaver somniferum
AATTTGATCTTATTTGACCATCACTCTAGACGTCCATAAATATCAAAAAAAAATTCTAAAGCTTATTGTCCAAAAATATTTTATGGTCTAGACATGCTCATGGGCATGGATAAATGCAAGAAAACTTAAAAGTACCTCGTCCAAAAATTTGACTTGTTTGACCATCAACCTAGACGTCCATAAGTATCGAAAATTTCGAAAGCATCTTG
>NW_020639371.1:409-820 GCF_003573695.1 Papaver somniferum
TAGTTTATGGTCTAGGCATGCTCATGGGAATGCATAACTGCCGGAAAACTTAAAAGTACCTCGTCCAAAAATTTGATCTTATTTGACCATCACTCTAGACGTCCATAAATATCAAAAAAAATTTCTAAAGCTTATTGTCCAAAAATATTTTATGGTTTAGACATGCTCATGGGCATGGATAAATGCAAGAAAACTTAAAAGTACCTCGTCCAAAAATTTGACTTGTTTGACCATCAACCTAGACGTCCATAAGTATCGAAAATTTCGAAAGCATCTTGTCAAAAAATTAGTTTATGGTCTAGACATGCTCGTGGGCATGCATAAATGCAGGAAAAGTTAAAATTACGTCGTCCAAAAATTTGACTTGTTTGACCATCAACCTAGACGTTCATAAGTATCGAAAATTTCAAA
>NW_020639372.1:0-335 GCF_003573695.1 Papaver somniferum
TACGTTGCGAGCAAAAAGACTTGCCCCAGCGGCAAGCACATTACGTTTCACTTAAGACTAGACTAGCTCTCGAGCATCAAAAGTCCACCACGTGGCAAAAAGTCTCGCCTAGCACGTGAGATATATATTTTGTTTTTTACTTTTCATTTTTTTTTGCAGGTAATTACAGCGGAGGGCGTCTTCGCAATATCTCTACTCACGCTTGGGGGCGAGTTTCATCATCAACGTTCGACGCAAAAGGATAAACAATTTTCTTAACCACCAACAAGTTGGAGGTTAAGAGGGGGCGATGTTTGTACCGTGTATTTTATACACGGTGAGCCCGTAATCAAGCC
>NW_020639372.1:535-915 GCF_003573695.1 Papaver somniferum
AAAAAAATAGGGTTCTTACGTAACTGTTGCGAAGGTTGAAGAAACGTTGCAAACAGTTACAAAAACCGTTGCGAAGGCAGTACTAGAAGCTTTGCAGCACAGTAAGAGATATAAATGTTGCAAAAATCATTACAAAAGCACTTATCATGTACAACCCTATAAGTCCAGCTTCTTGTACAACTTCAGATCCAGCGAATCATGTCCGTAAGATATAGAAGATCTTGACCGTAAGATCTGCCTAGCCAAGGATCCAGCTCCCGGTTCACAAACAGGTTCAGTGTCAGACCGGTTCGGTTCAGATCGAACCAGTTCAGTACGGTTCAAAACGAACCAGACCGATACGGCCCAACTAGTTGACTGGGCTCGCCACGTCAGCATAA
>NW_020639373.1:0-368 GCF_003573695.1 Papaver somniferum
GAACCTCAACCTGTTTCGCCGAACCATGATTCAAAAAACCTAACTTTTGATAATTGAGAGCTATAGAAGTGAGATTAAGTATAGGATATAAGTGTACCTGTGTATTAGAAGCATTGGGTTCCTCATCAATGTCTTCATCATCAGGATTTGGCTCATAAAAATCATCATCTTGAGTTTGTGTTTGTGTTTGAGTTTGAGCTTGAGTTTGAGTGGGTGTAAAATCATTCTCATAATCTAAGAAATCATTCATTTCTAGATCATTGTTGTAGTTGATATGTATTTTCCTAGGTTTTTTAGATGAATGATGACCCTCCTCATCCTCCATTGAATCAAGAATTAGAATTTTCTCACTTTCTCCTTCTCTTTCT
>NW_020639373.1:568-1000 GCF_003573695.1 Papaver somniferum
GCAAAAGCTTATTTCTCCAAAAACACCTACAAAGACATAAAATAACCAAATAAGTACAAAATCGAGCACTGACAATATAAACAATTGAGACAAATTAGACACATAAATGCGTCTATCACTAAACAAAATATTTAATCACTAATCAAGATTATTAACACTAATATGTAAAGGGCAGATTTGTCATTAAAAAAATTTTGGGTTAAGGGGTTATCTAATTTTGATATTTCACAAAAAAAATTTATCTTGATTCAGTATGCCGTGGAAGATTTTGGTATATCCAAAATCATAATTCGTACAAATTCTCATTAAAGTTAGGTGAAGATTCTTAAAACATTAAAAAATAATAGGAAAGTCAAAGCATGGGAATACCAAGGAAATGAGAAAGTTTAAGGTAAGTAGCTGATAATGCACTGCACGTATTACTCTAATGGC
>NW_020639374.1:0-394 GCF_003573695.1 Papaver somniferum
TGCTAATTTATGATAGGATAATTTTAAAAAAAAAAAAAAAAAAAAAAATTTCACTTGCTCCCAAATTCTAAAACCAAATTTTTCTTCTTCCTCCTTATCCCGACAAAACCAAAATTCTCCCATAAAAACCAAAAAGTTTTCCAAATCTTTCCCTAAAAACCAAAAATTTTCTTTTTCCCATCAAAACCAAATGTCTCCCGCCAAAACCAAATTTTTCCCAACAAAACCAAATTTTTCCAAAAAGTCCAATCCCTTAAAAACCAAATTTTGAGCTTTGTAAACTCTTTACTTAGCCTTTGAGCCCAATCATGTCTAGATCTTTTTCTACAGTTGGGGAATACAACGAATCCCTTAGAGAACTTGCGTGTGGACAAACTTCACGTTATGAACCTCC
>NW_020639375.1:0-905 GCF_003573695.1 Papaver somniferum
ACAAACGAACACATCATGCATTTACGTTAATATTCAGTTAATATTAATAACCCCCAAATTACATAGTGAAAGCAACCATAATCATCCTTATTCATTTTATTTATTACTTTTGTTTCATAAACTTTATATCAAACGATTAGTTGAGTAGATCGACATCAATACTTTTCTTTGTGATTCAAAGTATTGATTGCAAAATACAAACGATTACTTCGGGTAATTGTTAGTAGATAGATCAAGGACCTGAAAAAGGATTTTATTGAGATAAACGGAAGATCCTTTTGTTGAACTCACATCACTTGGTTGAAAAGAATTGATACCAAACAAATTTGTTGTTCCTTTACTGTTTGGAATACGAACCAAAGGAATTGTTCCAAGTACATGACTTATTACAAGTTGGAGGCGTGGGAATACATACGAAACTAGGTGAACTATAGGTTTAGTTGATTGGTCTCAACTATACGAAGTTGGTTTGATTTTGTATAGCGGCTTAATCCTGAGAGTATTCAATTCTGGACAAGGTCCCGGGATTTTTCTGCATTTGCGGTTTCCTCGTTAAAAAAATCTTGCTATGTCTTTTACTTTTCTATTTCCGCAATTATAATTGTTTTTATTATAATTAAAAGTAAAATACACAAACGTTAATTCCTATTTACTTGATAGTAATCCTATTGTGTTTGGTTAAGTCAGAACCTCTTATCAAGTAAACATACTTCGTTGTTGTATTGTCTCGATCTCGTATCCATAGACGATCACACGAAGTGTGAACCGATTAGTTGTATTGTCTCGACTCAGTCCATAGACAATCACTTTCTGAGAAAGGACTTATAGGTGGAAAGTTTTTAGATTGAGGTATATTTGGGTACCCTCGTCTTTTCAATTGGTATCAGAGCAGGCAAACACAAAAA
>NW_020639376.1:0-343 GCF_003573695.1 Papaver somniferum
TCGACCTCTTTATTTATCTCTGAGACCCCTTTGCTAAGTCTGTACATGCACACTTCAAGATTCCTCTCAGACTCGGCCTGACGAGCTACGTCGGCACGGGACGCGGAAAGAGCATTGTTGAGAGCGCAGACTTCGGCACGAGCATCATCTCTTTCTCTGACAAGACAGAGCATATTATCCTTGACCCCTGAAAGAGGAATGGATCGAGCCTTCTGTAATTCTTCTTCCAGCAGCTGAATCCTAGATTCCAGCAAGGAAGTACGCTCACGGGTTTCCCGCAGATTATCACGTGTCCACAGAAGTGTGCCATTAAATAAAGCACGATCATGGTTGTACAGATTTT
>NW_020639376.1:354-1001 GCF_003573695.1 Papaver somniferum
TGTCCACAGCAGTGTGCCATTAAATAAAGCACGATCATGGTTGTACAGATTTTGCATGTCGACCATCTGAACATGCCGCGCGCGCCATACCTCAGCCCGAGCATCCCATTTCTTGGCTTCATTCTTAATTTTCTCAACCAGATCTCTAATACGAGATTTTTGCCGAGCTCTTTTGTTTCGAAGCCATATCAGCTCGGGACGCCACCCACTGGAGATAGGGTGTGGAGACTCAGACAGAACAACTAAGAAATAGAAGAATGACAACATACTGCGAGGGAAAAGAACCAAACCTGTGAAAGTGGAAACTTGGCTGCGAGTTTGCTCTAACTCAGCGCACACAGCAACAAAGCTCTGAACGAAGACCGGCCTCTGCTTCACCCAGCTTTTCTTTCTCCTTAAGGCTTTTCTTCAGTTCTTCTATTTCCACCTCAGCCGCAGATAATTCCTTTTCTCTGTGACGAAGCTTAGCCTCGAGCTTCAGAGATTTTGCTTTGAAGAACTGATACAACACGTGGTTACAATGCTCACTCCTCATCATCTACACATCAAGATGACAAAACATTATTTCACCGAAGCATTTGATCGTCACGAAAAAGTATGTACGAAAATTTACCTCCAACACACGCTGCTGCGGAAAGCCATATTGA
>NW_020639377.1:0-390 GCF_003573695.1 Papaver somniferum
TTTGCTCGAGGACTAGCAAATAATAAGTTTGGGGGTATTTGATAGACACATTTTTGTGTCTAATTTGTCCTCAATGTCTGTATTGTTGGAACTCTATTTTTTTACTAATATTGTGTTTTTATGTATTTTTAGGAAATATACATTTTTGGAAAATTCGGCTCGAAAAGTTGATTTTGGCACCCGGAGGACACGTGTTATTTGGACTCTCAAGTTTGGATAAGGGGTAACCTAATTACTAAGGGGCACCCCCAGGTCACCCAAGGCATCTTCTATTCGGACACCTATACATGATAGGGGGAGGTCATCTTCTCAAAATTCAAAATCAATTTTTGGCGGGAAAAGAAAGTTATTCTCTGGCAGATTTTTGGTTCGTGATTTGGAAGTGTTTTA
>NW_020639377.1:590-1000 GCF_003573695.1 Papaver somniferum
TCAATCAATTTTGCGTAATAGTGGAATCTAGTGTCTTGGTTACCTCTCGCACCCATTGTTAATATTTTTGTATATTTTTTAAATCTAAAAATCCATTATCTTTACAAGTCCGAGCAACGAATTTTTACTACCACTTTCAAAACTACAACAAAAATAACTTGTTATAGATGCATAACTTTGTTATGCAGATGCATAATTTGTTAAGCAGTGGAGAAAATGGTTGCATAATTCGTTATGCGTCTGTAGAATGTGTTATGCATCTTTTTTGGTGGCTGCACAATAGTTATGAATCAAGTTTTCGAATATTTTGCCTAAAATGATGATCACCTCCGATTTTTTCGTGATTTTTTTTTTGATGTTCTTGTTTGTACTCGTTGGGTACCTCTCTTAAAAAGATTTCCAACGATATA
>NW_020639378.1:0-296 GCF_003573695.1 Papaver somniferum
AATGTCTTGTTCTACAAGTTGGTGAACAGGAAACTTCAAAGAAAATTTGGGATGCAATAAAGGCACGTAATCTCGGAGCTGATCGAGTTAAAGAAGCCTGTCTGCAAACCTTAATGTCTGAATTTGAAAGAATGAAGATGAAAGACACTGATACTATTGATAGCTTTGCAATAAACTATCAGAGATAGCCTCAAAAGCTGCGTCACTTGGACAATCCATTGATGAAGATAAACTGGTAAAGAATTTTCTCAATAGTTTACCAAGATCCAAGTATATTCATATCATAGCTTCTCTCG
>NW_020639378.1:496-700 GCF_003573695.1 Papaver somniferum
TGGAAGGCCATTGTGTCTGAATATGAGACTGGAATATCAGACATGGAAGTGGCACGCAAGGTTTGGACACATGAGCTTTAGAACTTTAAAGGCAATGTCTCAGAACAAGATGGTTCGAAGGCAACTCACAGCACCATATACACCACAACAAAACGGAGTGGTGGAGAGGAGAAACAGGACTCTAATGGAGATGACAAGAATTTA
>NW_020639378.1:711-1000 GCF_003573695.1 Papaver somniferum
ATGACAAGAAGTTCTTTAAAGGCTATGCAGGTACCTAATTATCTATGGGGAGAAGCTGTACGACACTCCACATACCTAATAAACAGGATACCTACGAAAGCTCTGAAAGACATGACTCCATATGAAAGTTTGCGAAAGAGAAAACCAAACATATATCATTTAAGAGTGTTTGGTTGCAAAGCATACGCAAAAGTTGATTCTGCAACTCTTAAGAAACTGGATGATCGATCTCAGACTCTTATGCATCTAGGAATTGAGCCTGGATCCAAAGCTTATAGATTATTCAATC
>NW_020639379.1:0-408 GCF_003573695.1 Papaver somniferum
AAGATTCAATATTAGGGAGTTAGTAGGATTATCTCTAATTACATGATTCCATGATTCTTTAATGGTCTGCACACAAGAGCTTTCCTTTTGCCATGTGTCATAGAATTTGAAAGTATATTCTAGTTTGATGAAGTTAGTATCTAAGTTCAAGGCTATAGAACAGTGATCAGAGCCAGCATCACTAAGTGTGTGAGCTCAACATTAGGGAATTGGGTGCTCCATTCTACATTAGCTACTGCTCTATCTAATTTCTCTTGTATGTTAGCAGCGTCCTCTCTATGATTATTTCAGGTGTAATCATATCCTTTAAAACCTAAATCTAGAAGGCCCGCATTGCTAAAAATATTGTGATAGTATTCACAATCTGATTTTTTAAAGGGTAACCCCCCCCCCCCCCCCCCCCACCCA
>NW_020639379.1:608-1000 GCF_003573695.1 Papaver somniferum
CCCGATTTTATCTTCCTGACAAAAAATCATATTTATGTCCCCTAAGAGAATCCAAGGCATTGATTGTTTATCTACTTGTTCATATATTTCAGTAAGAAAGTCCCAAGCTATATTATAGCAGGATAAGGGCTTCCATAAAAACAAGTTAGCAACCATTTATTAGATTTAGAATTAGTTTGAATAAGGATATTGATCATATTAATGCTCCAGTGAACAATTTCAAAGGAGAATCCATCAACCCATGCTATTGCAAGGCCTTATGATAGTCCTATGGATCTACAATATGTGTATTAGGAAAAATTTTAAGGAGGTATTTAACTAGTCTTTTCTGGGATCTTTTTTCAGAGAGAATTTTTTTTTCAGGTTTATCTACAGTAATCAACTGATTCAGA
>NW_020639380.1:0-408 GCF_003573695.1 Papaver somniferum
AGGAAAAGAACCAAAGCCCAACTGGGCTTTTGCAACCAAACCGAACAGCTGGGCTGTGCTTTATAGGTAAGCCTAAACCCATTAAGAGAACCCGAATTGTGGGCTTCCAATTCTTAATTGTGGGCTTGTAATATTAAAGCCAATTTTTGGGCTTTTTATTTTCTTTTGGGTTTGTAATTAATTTTTGTGGGCTTGTTTGTTTAATTTGTGGGCTTGTATTTAATTTTTGTGAGCTTGTTTAATTTGGACTTGTATTTTGTATTCTGGGTTTTTAAACCCAGCTGAGCTTGTAACCGATCACGCTAGGTTAACTCGTTAGTGGGCCGAGTACCCAAATTCTAGGCCGAGATTTTGGACTCAGTTTCACCAAACGTTTTCAAACCAGCTGAGCCAAAGCAAACACAAAAC
>NW_020639380.1:608-1000 GCF_003573695.1 Papaver somniferum
TCTTCCCATTCTAGTTGGATGCTTAAGTTTTTAAATCTAGAATTGCATTGTTTAGCTAGGACACAAGGTGGATTCTAAGCCTTAGCTTAGCCACAGCTGCAAACTCCTCCCTGCCCTTGGCTAACAGCCTTGGTTTATTTGGCTTTGTTTCCTGTTAACTGCCACTGTTACCTTTGCTTCATAATCTTTATTCTACTTCACTGTCACATTTACTTCACTTCCTTGATCTTTCTCTTTGCTTCATTTCCATTGCCATCTCCACTGCCACTGTTTTCCTGTGTTTATTGTTTTATCATCCATTGTCTTATTATTTCACTACCATCTTCATTGCCATTGTAAATGCCATCCTTGGCCCTGTGTGATTTAGTGCCCTGTCTGCCTAGAGCCTGCTT
>NW_020639381.1:0-215 GCF_003573695.1 Papaver somniferum
GAGCTCCATTTTTATGTTTTTTTATCATTTTTTATTTTTATTTTTATTTTTATTTTTTATTTTTTTTGGAAATTTTAAAAAAATTTTCAAAAAGAAGGAGTTCTGTTTTCAATTATAACATGTTATCGTGGTATCTACTCTATACCCCCAAACCTAAACTAAACATTATCCTCAATGTTTCTAATGATAAACATATTCATAACTTGGACAAATCA
>NW_020639381.1:226-354 GCF_003573695.1 Papaver somniferum
AATTTTTTTTTTTCATTTTTTCATTTTTTTCAAAAAGGAAGAGTTCAATTTTTTCAATATAGCATGTTATCGGGATATCTACTCTATACCCCCAAACCTAAACTAAACATTGTCCTCAATGTTTCAAA
>NW_020639381.1:365-684 GCF_003573695.1 Papaver somniferum
GTCCTCAATGTTTCAAAAGATATAAAGAATTATAATACAACATATGAAGAGGATTATGCTGAGTAGAGAAAAAGGAAAGAGAATACCCGATTTCGGCGAAAGCAAGATTAGAACTCCGTTATTCAAGGCAAGAATCCAACATATGTCAGCCGAGATCATATTGGATTAGCAAAATATATACAAAAGGAACAAAAGGTTTTTTAAAATTTTTATCTACTGGATTATATACAAAAATTCACCATACACTAACAATCTAAAGAGTTGAGGATCAACCCAAAAGACAAAGTGTAGAGGTTTCAACAGCTTCACACAAATATAA
>NW_020639381.1:884-1198 GCF_003573695.1 Papaver somniferum
CAATTTCAGAGAGTCTTCGGACATATGATCAGGTTGCATAGTCCGACAAATTTGTTCAAACTCTCTTACATGAGTATAGGGGTTCTCAGAATCGAACCCTCGAAATAGAGGAAGTATTTGTATCATGCTTGCATTTATTTTAAAAGGGGTATTGGTTTGAGGTAAGACAATACATGATAACTGACTTATTATGTTAGGGTACATGTATTCATGGAGACTACGGAGTTTATTCACACACTCGCCCATTTTTTCAAAAAATTTGGTTTTAATGGGTTTTGAAAATTTGGTTTGAAAGGGTTTTGAAAAGAAAATTT
>NW_020639381.1:1322-2371 GCF_003573695.1 Papaver somniferum
AAAAAAAAAGAAAATAAAACTAAAATTATTACAATCCCAAATAAAAATAAAATAAATAAAATAAAATTAAAATAATTATTACATGCCCAAAAAGATAATTATAATCACAAGCCCAAAAGAGAATAACAATACAAACCAAAAAAATTACAAGCCTAAAAAATTTGGGTTTGGGTTTAGGCTTACCTTTTTGGAGGGAAGCCCAGTTAGGCTTTGGTCCCTATTTTTTTTCTGTTGCACAAGCCCAGTTGGGCTTTGGATCTTCCTAAACTTTTGTTGGAGAGGCCCAGTTGGGCTTTGGCTTTCCTTTGGCTTTACAACAGAAGCCCAGTTGGGTCAACCCAACAGCACCAGGCAGCTTGGAGAAGGCAGCACCAGCAAGAATGGCTAGCTGCACCAGGTTCACTCCAACTGCACCAGGGCAGCCTAGCAGGCAGAAGTAGCAGCAGCAGAGGCTGGCAGCAGCAACAGGAAGCAGCAGCAACAACAACACCTGTTGGCTCAAAAAGAGAAGTAAGTTTCTCTTGAAAAAGAAGCAATGAGGGATCAATACAGCAGTGATATGCAAACTAAGATGCAAACTAATATGCAATATACAAGATGCTAATGCAAGTTACACTAAGATGCAGTTAACCTAAGATGCAATGCAAAACAGTAAGATGCACAGCAAGTTATGCAAAAACAGCAAACTAAGATACAAGAAAAACTTCAACAAAACAGCAGCCAAGTCCCCGGCAGCGGCGCCAAAAAATTGGCAGGCCGGATTGGTGTATAAAATGCAGAGCAAAGATAAAGATGGCAGGGCCTGCGGTTATACCGAAAGTGCACGATGTCGATTGTAGTATGTGTGTGCAAATACGGGTCATTCCACAGGGACTAGGGTGTGTGTTGAAATCTTCCTAAGCTAAAGTTATCTAAACAAGTAACTAAATGGCAGTGAGATAGTGAACCAAGGAATAACTGTGAAACAATGGCATTGAGCCAAAGGCAGTGAACTAGTGTAGTGAATAAAAGAAGATGAAAGTAAACAGTTGTGGGAACACTACTAGGGT
>NW_020639381.1:2571-2694 GCF_003573695.1 Papaver somniferum
TTATTCTTGAAAACAAAGAAAATACAGAATATGGGATAAAATGTAGAATTAATGCACAAAAGATGAGTTAAATGCCAAGAAAAATATATTGAAATATGCACTTTTTAGGACTCATCACTAGTG
>NW_020639381.1:2705-3000 GCF_003573695.1 Papaver somniferum
TACTTGATGGGTACTTAGGCGTAGCTAGTGCGATAGGCAGTAGTGCACGTATTGACCGCGTGGCACGAATGTGTGTAGTACGTATAGCTAAGCATGAGTTTTTGATTGACCTTTTTGTGATGAATATGTCTGGTTATGATGTAATCCTGGGTATGGATTGGTTATCTGCTCATCATGCTGTTTTTGATTGTTTTCAAAAACGTGTGACTCTTCAGTCGGATGAAGGGTCAGTTGTCCACTTTACCGGAACTCGTAGTTTTGCGTCTCCCCTTATCTTGTCGGAAAGACATTTCCG
>NW_020639382.1:0-414 GCF_003573695.1 Papaver somniferum
CCCCCAAACTTAGAGTTTTCAGTGTCTCTAGAAAGACTAGTCACAACTTCCCTAATTTCAAGGTCATTAGATTCCTGAAAATGGTCAATTGATTCTTCTAAGTATGGTTCATCCTCACTCATATCTACGAGTTCACTTTCTTTCTCTAAGACTAATGTTTCTAAATCGCTAGATTTTAAAACAATATTCTCAGAAAAAACTCGTTCCTCTAAACCATCGTTGGCTTCGTAATCATAAGGAAATACTACATCGTCTATAACGAGAGTATATCTAATCAAATCCTCTTCCTTTTGAATAAGTGAATAATTATTAAAATTATTTGGATTTGAACTAGAAATAATATCATTATTAAGCTCAATTGGAGTAACAAATTCCTGATCACTATGCCTACTTATTTCAAATTCTTCATCAACA
>NW_020639382.1:614-1000 GCF_003573695.1 Papaver somniferum
TTCTTCTTCACTCCTTTCGGATTCCTCTTTTCTTTCCTTCTTTGGCGATGCTTTCCTTTTATAGCACTTTTTCTTTCCTTGTAGCTTCGCTCGAAATCTGAAAAGAATCAAAAAATACCAAAGGTGTAAAAGAGAACAAAAATTCTAAAAGAAATAAAATAAATCTAAAACCTAAAACCTAATACAAATCCCCGGGAGCGGCGCCAAAAATTGATGTAATTTTGAAAGTGGTAGTAAAGTTCGTTCAACTCGGACTCGATAAGATTGGGTTCTAGACTTAAAATATAGAAAACACTAAAAATAAAGAAAATATATATACAAAAGGTTTGTCACAATATCGAGAGAGACTGAGACTCAGGATTCCACCAAATTCCATTCATGTGACT
>NW_020639383.1:0-172 GCF_003573695.1 Papaver somniferum
TTGGATGAGGAAACTGTTTTTGACTATTTTGAACGTCTTAATGATTTGTTGAGCGAATGTCCACACCATGGATTTGCGAAGTGGAGACTTGTCGCTATCCTCTATGAGGGACTAGACTTTAAATCTCGAGCCATGGTTGAGTGTATGTGTAATGGTGAATTTCTTGATAAAA
>NW_020639383.1:372-721 GCF_003573695.1 Papaver somniferum
CATCATCCAACGGCCATCTCATCATTGTGCATCAAAATCCAAAGCTCCTGTCAAACACCATAGTACCTAACCCCATCTTGAGCCGTCAGTTTCGTTGCATCTCATCATCCAACGGTCGCTTTAAGCTTCATCCCATCGTGCCGTTCAATTACATCCAAAACTGATCATCCAGCGTCGTTCGTTCGCTGTGCATCAGACTCCGATGTACCGCTTAACACCGAATCATCAAATATCTTCTACACCAGTCGAGCCAAACTCTCCCTTTCTCCCAAAACTATTTTCTCCCCGACCAGAGCTCTGCAACTCCATCTCTTCACCCCTCACCCTCTGCGCCACCATCTCCATACCC
>NW_020639384.1:0-321 GCF_003573695.1 Papaver somniferum
AAATTTCTGGTGTCTATGTTATTTCATTTTCCGTATTATATTTTTTATCTTTATAATTGAAATAATACATGTTGTGCGTTAAAGGTTAATCGATTGGAGATCCGACCTTGTGGTTGTCGATTTTATTGATTAACACTTGGACATTGGTCTTTGGTACCGTCCAAGTTAGCCCTTGTATTTGATAAATACTCGCTATTGTTTTTATCTTGAGTAAAAATCAAATCAAGAGATAGATATTAACTCCTTGAGATACTTTTATCTAGATTGAGTCTGACTGTCTAGTTGATTCTCTAGCAAAGTATTTCGGAGTTAGTCCATACA
>NW_020639384.1:438-1000 GCF_003573695.1 Papaver somniferum
TAGAGAGTTGTTCAATTGCAAGGAAATCTTATGTAACTACACAAGACACAATTGAAGCAAAATCGGTTTAATTCACTCAAATTGGTTCATGAACTTTATAGCCACGGTTTGCAAAAGCATTCCTTAGTTTATATAAACATTAGTTCAGGAACAACCGACTTTAGATATAACCTGCTCAAGTTCGCGGACTGGGTTCGTGGACTTAAGCTCATGGAAGGAGTACACAGACTCCAGCAGAAAATCTCGGGTCGAGAAGTTCCGCAAGTTCGCGGACTTGGCTCACGCCACTTCCATTTCTCTTGATCAACAAAGTTCGCAAACTTTGGTTCAAGGAATAAGGACTTATACATATATGTGTTTCCACAATAATGCTTATATCCTACCAATGGTTATGTAATCTAAACTCTCATTTCAATCATTGAAAAATTCTCAGAGGACGTTATATAGCCGTTATTCACAGACCATTTTTCGTCAGACCAATTCTTAAAGTGATTGAAACATAACATGACTTTCGTCACTTGGTAAAGATGAATTCGGCTAAAGAGAAAGCTTACCAACACAA
>NW_020639385.1:0-470 GCF_003573695.1 Papaver somniferum
TCTTCTTCTCAAGTCAAGGAGGCCATTGTTGCACTTGTATTGATTGAACTTTTAAGCTTAGGGTTTTAGGGTTTTAGGGTGTACATGTATGTATGCTAGTTTTGGGGTTTCTGGGGTTTGTTAAAATGAACTGGTAATTTTGTTGTTTTTTGATCTTTGTTGATGCCCTCGGGTTTGCTTCTAACTTGTTTTTGTTGTTCCTCTTCGCAGCCATGTCTGACCGTCCGCGGCTTCCATATAAAGCTCCGGCTTCTAGTCTACCGAGATTCCCTCCACGTAGAGAGTCTGATAGATATCCACCTGGGGGAGATTTCTCTAAATTGTCTCAAATGGATCCCCGCGGTAATAAAGTTTCATCTTCTTCTGGGACGAGGGCCTCTCCTCCTAGGAAAGGGGATCCATCGAAGAGTCCTTCCGGGTCTCGAAACGCTGCCGGTCGTGCTGCTTCTTGCCCTCGTGATGACTCGGGG
>NW_020639385.1:481-1000 GCF_003573695.1 Papaver somniferum
GTCCCTCCGGGTCTCGAAACGCTGTCGATCGTGCTGCTTCTTGCCCTCGTGATGACTCGGGGTGTACGCAGACACGTCCTCGCGGTGGCACCTTCGATATTCCTCCTCTTCGTTCCATAGTGCCCGTGCAGCACCCTCTGCCGCCGCCTCCAGTACTTTCTTTCAAAGGGAAGAACTCCAAAGGTGGTGCGCGGAGAGCTGAATTGTCTAAGAATCCTCCTTTGAAAAGAAGAGCTTCCGAAGCTTTTGTTGGTTCGTCCGATCCCGCGGAAGAGGATGAGGTTGCCCCGGTGATACGCAGCGTTTCGGTCAGCAAGAAGAAAGTTACGTTCAAGCATATTGACCTTGAAGTTTTCAAGGAAAAGCATGAGCTTCAAGCCTTCGAGGTTCGTTTCTATGCCCCTGAGGATGATATTACTTACGAGCTCATCTCGAAGTATCAGTTTCATGAGTTTCACCTGCTGACTACGGTTGGAGCCTTCGAGGCGGGTCTTATGCTGCCGTTGTACAAGTCTGGTG
>NW_020639386.1:0-851 GCF_003573695.1 Papaver somniferum
TCTAATTATAATGGGCATGAAATTGGAAAATCAATCCCAAAAACCTGCCACCATTACTTACTCAACTGCGTTATACAGAGAACGGCACCGGGAATTTCCACGACCATGATATATGTGCGTGACCATTTTAATACATGTTATTCAAAGCCTAGTTAGAAACAAATTAAATACAAGATTACATGAATCCATTTAAGAAAAGGTTTCTTTGTCCAGTACATAGCACGGGCACATGTCTACTCTAATGGTAGAAAACTAAAAACTTAACGAACCGCGGTTTTACCTAATATCACTATTTTGAACAAAATTAACAAATTTTTTTTGATAGAAAATTAACAATTTTTTTATTTGAGGGAAAAAACATGCACAAATCCTCTTCTTTCTTTTTTTTTATAGAAAAACTTAGGCTAAGCCTAAGAAACAAGATACATGGAAGTAGCAATGGTTCCATTGTCTAGAATAGAGGCTAAGCCTAAGAAACAAGATACATGGAAGTAGCAATGGTGCCATTGTCTAGAATAGAGTCCGGCCCACTGTTTGAGTTCTTTAAAGCTAGCGCAATATTCAGAGGTTGCAAATTTTGAAGTCTATGAATAAGTTTGAGGCTAGTTAAAACAAAAGTTACATGTTGAATTCTTAAATAAGTGTCTTCATGCATTTGTTTCTTTTACCTGTAATAGTTGCGATTGAATATTCCTTGGATGGCTTGGGTGTAGAGAGTGTAGAACCTTGTCAGAGTTTCATCGGATTCAGCTTGTATTTCTATGTTCATATGTTGTTGTTCCTTAGCCCAATTGAAGGCTAGATCTGCTCCCCATGTGGCTCCCCTGTCTCCCAATTGGACGGAGTGTCCT
>NW_020639387.1:0-590 GCF_003573695.1 Papaver somniferum
GATTAGCTGGATATAGTTTCTATTGCTTTTTAGATGGCTTTTACGGATATAATCAGATCGTTATTGCCCCAGAAGACCAAGAGAAAACCACTTTTACCTGTCCCTTTGGTACCTTCGCGTATAGACGCATGCCTTTTGGGTTGTGTAATGCCCCTGCGACTTTTCAGCGTTGTATGATGAACATATTTTCTGATATGGTAGAACGGTTTCTAGAGGTCTTTATGGATGATTTTTCAGTGTTTGTTTCATCTTTTGATGAGTGCTTGCATCATTTGACATTAGTGTTGACTAGGTGTAAGGAAAAGAATTTAGTGCTTAATTGGGAAAAATGTCATTTCATGCTTAAATCAGGAATTGTTTTAGGGCACATCATTTCTTCAAAGGGTATAGAGGTAGACAAAGCCAAAGTTGACCTTATTAAGACTTTACAGGTCCCAAAAACCGTAAAAGACATTAGGTCATTCCTAGGGCATGCAGGTTTTTACCGTCGATTCATTAAGGATTTTAGCTTGATTTCTAGACCTCTTTGCAATTTGCTTGCAAAAGATGTTAAGTTTGTCTTTGATGATGCTTGTTTAGAGGCTTTTGAG
>NW_020639387.1:601-1000 GCF_003573695.1 Papaver somniferum
TTTGCTTGCAAAAGATGTTAAGTTTGTCTTTAATGATGCTTTTTTAGAGGCTTTTGAGAAGCTTAAAAATTTAATCACTACCGCTCCCATAGTCCAGGCACCCAACTGGAACCTACCCTTTGAGATTATGTGTGATGCTTCAGATTATGCTATAGGCGTTGTGTTAGGTCAACGTGTTGACAAATTACTTCATGTGATTTACTATGCTAGAAAAACTCTGAATGATGCCCAGTTGAACTATACAACTACCGAGAAGGAACTGTTAGACATCATGTTTTCCTTGGATAAGTTTAGATCATACCTATTAGGTTCTAAGATCGTAATCTATACTGATCATGCTTCTTTGAAATACCTTTTGTCTAAGAAGGATACCAAACCTAGATTGATTAGGTGGATCCT
>NW_020639388.1:0-547 GCF_003573695.1 Papaver somniferum
TGATGAATCGCCATGAAGTCCTTGAGCTCAACTACACTTTTCTATCCTAGTCCGAGACTTAGCTATGTAGGCTAGAAATCAAGACTCATAGTTTTGATCACTAACATTGACAAACATGCTTGAGATAGCAACGCATGCGAGGTTGACCGAGCTATGCTCTAACAATCTCCCCCTTTGTCAATTTTAGTGACAAAACTATTAATACATATGGAATACAAAAAAGATAAACTTTAGTGGCTCCTATTCCATAGTCTAATCTTCAACGTTCCCTGAAATCTTCGTCCTTCCAAGTACTTCAATGATCCCATAGGTTGTAAGTTTAGCATCACCGTTGTTGAAGATACGTAGCTATAACAATGAGAGAAATCGAGATTCTCGATCATTATTATACAGTGTCATAGTATTATTATGTAACATCAAAGTCCAATTGTATCACGACTTTAACAATAACACTATGGTGATATGTATCACTCCCCCTTAGTCAATACTCCATCTCGATCATGGAAACCACTCCCCCTTACACAATGATCCGAAAACCATATGTATT
>NW_020639388.1:558-1000 GCF_003573695.1 Papaver somniferum
ATACTCTATCTCGATCATGGAAACCACTCCCACTTACGCAATGATCCAAAAACCATATGTATGTGTAGTATGAACTACAATATTTCTTTCCCTTTTTGTCAATAAAATTGGAAAAGGTACAAGAACGGGATCATAATGAAATTTCCACAAGAAACATTTCATAGACTAAAAGAGAAATACATACCAACTTAATTTAGATGCAATCATAAAGCCGAAGCTAAATGCATTCATCAAGGAGTTTTAAGATACAAGATAACCCATATAAACTTCCAAATCCGCACACCCCGCAAGATATTACCATTAAGCACAAGTTCAAAAGAACTCTCCCCCATTTGATGTCATTCCCGAAAGAACAATAAGAGCGACCTTAATTTCGAAAGAAAAGAAGGATTTTTAAATTGGACACCAAAAACCATAAAAATGATTTTCTAAATCCAAAACT
>NW_020639389.1:0-341 GCF_003573695.1 Papaver somniferum
GACTGAGATGAAAGAAGAAAATTGAGACCAGACCACCAGACCAACCGGAATAAATACAATAAGTCGACCACTGGTACCCTTGTATATGCCAGCTGAGTTGACCTAAAGTTAGGATTATCGACCAGTGGTTCCCTTGTATTTTCCAGTGTGTTGATATTAGTCCAGACCAGTATCTCAGTCCATTAGGATAGGTTCACCTTAGTCAACATCATCCACATTTTTCTCTACATCCATCTTCTTAATCTATCCATGTGATTGGTTGACTCCGGTTTATGATGTCCAGAAACTATCTGAGTAGAGCTCTGTCACTTTATATGAATTTTAGTATGCTTGAGTGCAAA
>NW_020639389.1:352-1000 GCF_003573695.1 Papaver somniferum
GTTTATGATGTCCAGAAACTATCTGAGTAGAGCTCTGTCAGTTTATATGAATTTTAGTATGCTTGAGTGCAAACTCGTGTACAACAATTGGAATTTCGCATCAGTGTACTTCTTCCTATAGTCAATAAGTATGCCAACCAAGGAGATTCTTTAGTGCCTTCCAAGGTTCTGCATAGATAGCTAGGGTCTGGAGTAATGGTTTTGTGGGCACACCTCTGGTAAACCCTCACGAGATTAACTCGGTTTTATTTATTTTTTATTAGTTTTGCTCGAGGACTAGAAAATAATAAGTTTGGGGGTATTTTATAGACGCATTTATGTGTCTAATTTGTCCTCAATGTTTCGTATTGTTGGTACTCGTTTTCGTCCTTATTATGGTGTTTTGTGTATTTTTAGGTATTTTTGGAAAATAAATATTGTTGGAAAAATCGGCTCGAAAAATCACTCGGAACACCCCCGGAGGACACTTGCTATACAGAGCCCAGATTTGGTTAAGGGGCATCTCAATTACTAAGGGGCACCCCCAAAAAGGCAGCTGCTATTCGCACCCCACAGCTGGTTAGGGGGACACCATCTTCTTCATTTGAAACTTAAAAATAGGCGGGAAAAATGTGGCAGCTCTCAAAGAATGTTTCGATCGAAATTTGA
>NW_020639390.1:0-466 GCF_003573695.1 Papaver somniferum
CCTAAGAATCCTTCAGCCCCGGCACAGTTTCAGAACCCTTCGGATAAGAAGATTATGAGTTTAGAAGAGTCTCTTGCTTTGTTAACTCGTAACACTATGCAGTTTCAGCAATCTGTTGCTCAAGGTTTAGAAGAAAATAAGAGAATAGGTCAGGCTAACTCTCAGGCTATTTCCGAGTTGAAAACCCAGGTTAGTCATATAAATGAGTCTTTAAGATAAAGAGGTAAGTTTCCTAGTCAAACTCAACCAAACCCTAGAGGAATTAATGAAATAGGTGAAAGACCATCTGATCATGTAGATGCTATTAAAACCCTTAGGAGCGGTAGAGAGATAGACAACAAGGTTTCCATGCCTAATAGTGAACATGTTGTAGTTCACCCTTCTGAGCCAGAGAATGAGAAGACTGATAGAGTCTCCAAAGAGACCAATGAGGGTCCTGCTGAGCCCGGCTTTGTTCCCAGAGCCC
>NW_020639390.1:477-1000 GCF_003573695.1 Papaver somniferum
GAGAATGAGAAGACTGATAGAGTCTCCAAAGAGACCAATGAGGGTCCTGCTGAGCCCGGCTTTGTTCCCAGACCCCCGTTTCCCCAGCTTCTAGTTCCGAATAAGAGGGAGTCCAACTGTAATGATATATTAGAGGTTTTTAAGCAGGTTACTATCAACCTACCACTTTCGGATGCGATTAAGCAGATTCCGACTTATGCCAAGTTCCTTAAGGATTTGTGTACACGAAAGCGTAAGCTTAGTGTCCAAAACAAAGCCTTCCTAGCTAGTCACATGAGTTCCAATATTCAGAATACCACTACTCCTAAGTATAAAGACCCAGGGTCCCCTACCATTTCTTGTACAATAGGTAAACACCGTGTTGAGAAAGCTTTGCTTGACTTAGGAGCCAGTGTGAATTTACTTCCATACCATGTGTACCTTAAGCTAGGACTTGGTGAGATGAAACCTACCCAGATGACACTCCAGTTAGCTGATAGGTCCGTTAAAATTACTCGTGGTGTGATCGAGGATGTTCTTATTA
>NW_020639391.1:0-225 GCF_003573695.1 Papaver somniferum
AACTTCTAGTGTCACATAGTATCCGGTTAGCTAAGTTTACATATTGTTTCTCGACGAAAAGATAGAAATTGGAATGCTAGAGATAACAATCTTTTGAGACATTAGAGAAAAAGACATTGAGATCTTTGAAATTCAGGAGAGAACTTGTTCCTTTTAGAGGGTAACCGTGATGGACCTAACCATCCATGATGGAAAGGCAAGTAGGTCAGGAAATGCCAGAAAGAC
>NW_020639391.1:236-541 GCF_003573695.1 Papaver somniferum
TAAAGGCAAGTAGGTCAGGAAATGCCAGAAAGACAAAGCAACCTCACAATGTAGTCTTAGTTACTGGATTACGACTCTCTCTCAGTAGAAACTTATCATCATCAACAAGCGAAGCGACATAAAAATCTATTCAGAAAGTTGAAGACGTTTAAGGTTTAGAAGCAACAATAGAAAAGAATAATTAAAAAAAATCAAAGTTGAAGACTTAGTTACAAGAAGTTATAAGAGCAAATGATATAAGTTGTTGGAATTCATGATACGAAGACATCACAAGTTGCTAAGATCCAAGTCCTTCTCTCATGGCC
>NW_020639391.1:741-1000 GCF_003573695.1 Papaver somniferum
GGAGATAGGTTGAGAATATGTATGTCCTCATAGCTCTTTGGATACTTGTGACCAATTAGAAGTCATGGTTTTGTGGGTACACCTCTGGTAAACCCTCCCGAGATTAACTCGGTTTTATTTTATTTTTTTATTTTTTTGCTCGAGGACTAGCAAATAATAAGTTTGGGGGTATTTGATAGACGCATTTATGTGTCTAATTTGTCCTCAATGTTTCGCATTGTTAGTACTCGCTTTCGTCCTTATTATGTTTTTTTGTGTG
>NW_020639392.1:0-147 GCF_003573695.1 Papaver somniferum
CACCACAGATAACGGAACTCCTTTTTCTAATCAAGATGTTGAGAAGCCGCTCAATAAATATGGGATCAAACAAATCTTCTCCACGCCTTACTATCCATAAGGAAATGGTCAAGCAGAAAGTACCAACAAGACTTTGGTCAGGATTAT
>NW_020639392.1:158-393 GCF_003573695.1 Papaver somniferum
CTTCGAAGCACCACTGGAGTTACGATTGCCGCCTTCATCAAAGAGCACATAATATGCAGATTCGGAGTTCCTAAGCATATCACCACAGATAACGGAACTCCTTTTTCTAATCAATATGTTGAGAAGCCGCTCAATAAATATGGGATCAAACAAATCTTCTCCACGCCTTACTATCCATAAGGAAATGGTCAAGCAGAAAGTACCAACAAGACTTTGGTCAGGATTATTAGTCGGA
>NW_020639392.1:404-630 GCF_003573695.1 Papaver somniferum
TCTATGGAGCCGACGCCATACTTCCAGCAGAAATCAAAGTTCCCTCAGCCAGGATTGCAGCATCCAGTGGTGTACAATCGGATGAGGCCGAAATCTCTAGATCAAGAATTGTTGAGCTAGATATGCTGGAATCAAGGAGAACCAAGGTGGAAAAATATGTGGAAGCTTACAAACAGAGGATCTCCAGAGCCTACAACAAAATGGTAAGACCTCGAACATTTCAAGT
>NW_020639392.1:641-1000 GCF_003573695.1 Papaver somniferum
CGGATGAGGCCGAAATCTCTAGATCAAGAATTGTTGAGCTAGATATGATGGAATCAAGGAGAACCAAGGTGGAAAAATATGTGGAAGCTTACAAACAGAGGATCTCCAGAGCCTACAACAAAATGGTAAGACCTCGAACATTTCAAGTAGGAGATTTGGTATTAAAGACGGCAAAGCACATTCAACAAAACATGTCCGCTCCTAAGTTCTCTCCTAAATGGTAAGGGCCGTATGTTGTTATCAAAGAAGTGTCTAGCGGATACTAAAAAATATAGCAATCAATGGAGGAAAGGAAGGAAACATCATCAATGGAAAATGGCTCAATGATTATTATGCCTGATCCATGAAACAAACTACCT
>NW_020639393.1:0-396 GCF_003573695.1 Papaver somniferum
TAATGGGCAAACCTCTTTTGCTTCGACACATAATATTTGCTTCGATTTTCCTTTAGAAAACATGGTGGATGATGTGAGAGATATCGGTTGGTTTGGTTTAGAGTAAAATCTAGTGATGTATTTATAATAGAATATAGGCGTTGGTAATTCAAACGGGCGCTTAAAGGAAATTCTCGGGCGACTTCACTAATGTTGCCCGAGACTTTACTACGAACGCCAACGGATAAATTTCCATTTCAAACGTCTAAATTTCCATTTCCAACGGAAAATTTTTCATTCACAAATCCTATAAATTTTATTCATTCTACGTCCAAAATCACATCTTCTTCTTGTTTTTCTTTTTTCTTATATCTCTCCTCCTCCTTTGCAGAAATGTCTCTTAGAAATCATGCTCCC
>NW_020639393.1:407-1000 GCF_003573695.1 Papaver somniferum
CTTGTTCTTCTTTTTTCTTATATCTCTCCTCCTCCTTTGCAGAAATGTCTCTTAGAAATCATGGTCCCAAGTTTACCGAAGAAGAGGATATAACTCTATGCAAAACATATTTATTTCATAGGGTAATCACTGGTGTTCTTATTTCTCATGAAAGTTCTTTTTGGGAGAACGTGTTTTCAATGTTCGTCTCATTGACTGGAAACCCAGGAAACCGAAATGCTCGTCAATTGCGTGCTCGTTTTCAGCAGATTAGGATTACAATCCATCCATTTCTTGCTTTGGTAATAGAAATTTATTGAGAAAAGTTCAGCGGTGTAACTGAAGATGAAGTGATTCAAACAGCTCTTGATAATTGGGAGGAAGCTCACGGTAAGCCTTTTCGTTTCGAAGCGTGTTTCAGAATTTTAAAAGATGGTCCATCTCAAGCACATCGTTACTGCACTCGAATGCCGCTGCCGGAATTTACAATGGAAGAAGATGTTGCTCTAGTTCGATGTTGTTTACATCGTATGGCGAGACCAATGAACCATGACAATTTCTGGGAAAGAGTATTTGGACATTTTGTAGTATCGTGGAACGAATCAATAAGAAAC
>NW_020639394.1:0-317 GCF_003573695.1 Papaver somniferum
AATGACAATACCTATTCCTGCTCCTTCCTTATTTTTAGATCCGTCGACAAAGACTTCCCATTGTCTATGACTCGCAGGTTCGAGGATATCCATTGGATCCTTGATTTCTTCCTCGGCTTCTTGTACTCCCTTAATCTCTTCGTC
Organism: Papaver somniferum; assembly: GCF_003573695.1. Lineage (NCBI taxonomy): Eukaryota > Viridiplantae > Streptophyta > Magnoliopsida > Ranunculales > Papaveraceae > Papaver > Papaver somniferum. The sequence goes on from NW_020639394.1 coordinate 145, forward strand.
GTTGTCTAGGGGGAGGTCTGCTAAGAAATCCGCCAGCACTTGGGACTTCTGAGAATGTTGAATTTCATGAATGATGTTGAATTGGTCCAGATGGGTGTTCCATTTGGCTATTCGGCCCACTTTTCCCGTGCTTTTGAGGACTGCTTCCAATGGTGCTTTGCATGGTACCCTGA
>NW_020639394.1:393-1000 GCF_003573695.1 Papaver somniferum
GTGAGTTAGGAAGTAGGTTCTCAGTTTTTCGGTAGCCCATACTAGTGCGAGGATGAGTTGTTCAATCTTAGTATAATTTCTTTCCGCGGAATTGAGTGTCTTGCTGACGTAATAGATAGGCTGTTCTACCTTTGTATTGGTTTTGACTAATACCGCGCTGACTGCGTCCTCCGTTGCTGCTATGTACAGTGCCAAAACTTCATCAGGGTCTGGTTTCTGCAGGATGGGGATTGAAGCTAGATGTTCTTTGATTTTTTGGAATGCTTCCTCGCATTCGGCGGTCCATTCGAACCTGCTCCCTTTTTTAAGAATATTGAAGAAATGTTTGCATTTGTCCGAGGACCGTGCAATAAATCTGCCCAACGCTGCTATGGACCCATTGAGCTTCTGCACTTCCTTCAGATTCTTTGGTGACGGCATCTCTACTATGGCTTGAATCTTAGCTGGGTCTACCTCGATGCCCCTTTTCGTCACCAGATACCCGAGGAACTTCCCCGAGGTGACACCGAAAGTACATTTCTCCGGATTCACTTTCATGTGATGCTGTCTCATTGCTTCGAAGATATTCCTCAGGTCCTGGTGGTGATTTTTACGCAGCTTGCTTTTG
>NW_020639395.1:0-446 GCF_003573695.1 Papaver somniferum
GTAGACTTTTTTGAGTTAACGTATATTAAAATCAACATTTTTTGAACTCTTTCTTTTTGTGTTGGATTTGTCTTTCTATTTGATTCAAGATAGATGAAATTTGTTAGGATTTGGATTAGTTGTTCATGGTCTTTCATCCTTCTTCTATTGTGAAATTTGACTTCCTTCATATTTACTTGAATCAACGTACATAGAAATGCCATTTTTACTAGACGTATTACCTTAGAACATATTATATGTAATTACAATATATTTTTCAAACTTTTTCTGTTAAAGATGAGTCTATCTAGTTTACAATTTAGACTCAGAAATCAATTTCCCACTTATAACGAAATGTGTAGACTTTTTTGAGTTAACGTATATAAAATTCAACATTTTTATGAACTCTTTCTTTTTGTGTTGGATTTGTCTTTCTATTTGATTCAAGATAGATGAAATTTGTTAGG
>NW_020639395.1:534-1000 GCF_003573695.1 Papaver somniferum
TATCTAGTTTACAATTTAGTCTCAGAAATCAATTTCCGACTTATAACGAAATGTGTAGACTTTTTTGAGTTAACGTATATAAAATTCAACATTTTTATGAACTCTTTCTTTTTGTGTTGGCTTTGTCTTTCTATTTGATTCAAGATAGATGAAATTTGTTAGGATTTGGATTAGTTCTGCATGGTCTTTCATAGTCTTTCTATTGTGAAATTTGACTTCTTTCATATTTTCTTGAATCAACGTACATAGAAATACAATTTTTACTAGACGTATTGCCTTAGAACGTATTAATTGTAATTACAATACATTTTTCAAACTTTTTCTGTTAAAGATGAGTCTATCTAGTTTACAATTTAGTCTCAGAAATCAATTTCCGACTTATAACGAAATGTGTAGACTTTTTTGAGTTAACGTATATAAAATTCAACATTTTTATGAACTCTTTCTTTTTGTGTTGGCTTTGTCT
>NW_020639396.1:0-320 GCF_003573695.1 Papaver somniferum
AAAAAGTCTACACACTTCGTTATAAGTCAGAAATTGATTTCTGAGACTAAATTGTAAACTAGATAAACTCATCCTTAACAGAAAAAGTTTGAAAAATGTATTGTAATTACAGTTTATGTTCCAAGGCAATACGTCTAGTAAAAATTGCATTTCTATGTACGTTGATTGAAGAAAATATGAAGGAAGTGAAATTTCACAATAGAAGAAGGATGAAAGACAATGCAGAACGAATCCAAATCCTAACAAATTTCATCTATCTTGAATCAAATAGAAAGACAAAGCCAACACAAAAAGAAAGAGTTCATAAAAATGTTGAATTT
>NW_020639396.1:520-696 GCF_003573695.1 Papaver somniferum
TAATATGTTCTAAGGCAATACGTCTAGTAAAAATAGCATTTTCATGTACGTTGATTGGAGAAAATATGAAGGAAGTCAAATTTCACAATAGAAGAAGGATGAAAGACCATGCAGAAATAATCCAAATCCTAACAAATTTCATCTATCTTGAATCAAATAAAAAGACAAAGCAAACA
>NW_020639396.1:707-1000 GCF_003573695.1 Papaver somniferum
AAAGAAAGAGTTCATAAAAATGTTGAATTTTATATACGTTAACTCAAAAAAGTCTACACATTTCGTTATAAGTCGGAAATTGATTTCTGAGACTAAATTGTAAACTAGATAAACTCATCTTTAACAGAAAAAGTTTGAAAAATGTTTTGTAATTTCAATTAATATGTTCCAAGGCAATACGTCTAGTAAAAATTGCATTTCTATGTACGTTGAATGAAGAAAATATGAAGGAAGTAAAATTTCACAATAGAAGAAGGATGAAAGACAATGCAGAACGAATCCAAATCCTAGCA
>NW_020639397.1:0-852 GCF_003573695.1 Papaver somniferum
TCTAATTATAATGGGCATGAAATTGGAAAATCAATCCCAAAAACCTGCCACCATTACTTACTCAACTGCGTTATACAGAGAACGGCACCGGGAATTTCCACGACCATGATATATGTGCGTGACCATTTTAATACATGTTATTCAAAGCCTAGTTAGAAACAAATTAAATACAAGATTACATGAATCCATTTAAGAAAAGGTTTCTTTGTCCAGTACATAGCACGGGCACATGTCTACTCTAATGGTAGAAAACTAAAAACTTAACGAACCGCGGTTTTACCTAATATCACTATTTTGAACAAAATTAACAAATTTTTTTTGATAGAAAATTAACAATTTTTTTATTTGAGGGAAAAAACATGCACAAATCCTCTTCTTTCTTTTTTTTTTATAGAAAAACTTAGGCTAAGCCTAAGAAACAGGATACATGGAAGTAGCAATGGTTCCATTGTCTAGAATAGAGGCTAAGCCTAAGAAACAAGATACATGGAAGTAGCAATGGTGCCATTGTCTAGAATAGAGTCCGGCCCACTGTTTAAGTTCTTTAAAGCTAGCGCAATATTCAGAGGTTGCAAATTTTGAAGTCTATGAATAAGTTTGAGGCTAGTTAAAACAAAAGTTACAATTTGAATTCTTAAATAAGTGTCTTCATGCATTTGTTTCTTTTACCTGTAATAGTTGCGACTGAATATTCCTTGGATGGCTTGGGTGTAGAGAGTGTAGAACCTTGTCAGAGTTTCATCGGATTCAGCTTGTATTTCTATGTTCATATGTTGTTGTTCCTTAGCCCAATTGAAGGCTAGATCTGCTCCCCATGTGGCTCCCCTGTCTCCCAATTGGACGGAGTGTCCT
>NW_020639398.1:0-375 GCF_003573695.1 Papaver somniferum
CGATGGATCTTTAGCAGTTTACGTGTAAGATTCCATGAGAATATTCTCATAAACCCTAAACACGCACGAATTCGTCAACTTCGACAAGTGAACTTGTTCCAAAATCGAAAACTCGCCATGAGATAACTACTACGAGACTCAAACTTCCTGAGAACGATGGATCTTTAGCAGTTTACGGGTAAGATTCCATGAGAATATTCTCATAAACCCTAAACAAGCACGAATTCGTCAACTTCGAGAAGTGAACTTGTTTTAAGATCGAAAACTGGCCATGAGATAACTACTATGAGACTGAAACTTAGCATGAAGGATGGATCTTTAGCAGTTTACGGGTAAGATTCCATGAGAATATTCTCATAAACCCTAAACACGCAC
>NW_020639398.1:575-946 GCF_003573695.1 Papaver somniferum
TTTAGGGTTTATGAGAATATTCTCATGGAATCTTACCCGTAAACTGCTAAAGATCCATCGTTCATGCTAAGCTACAGTCTCATAGTAGTTATCTCATTGCCAGTTTTCGATCTCGGAACAGATTCACTTCTCGAACTTGACGAATTCGTGCGTGTTTAGGGTTTATGAGAATATTCTCACGGAATCTTACCCGTAAACTGCTAAAGATCCCTCGTTCTCGGGAAGTTCGAGTCTTGTAGTAGTTATCTCATGGCCAATTTTCGATCTCGGAACAAGTTCACTTCCCGAACTTGACGAATTCGTGCGTGTTTAGGGTTTATGAGAATATTCTCATGGAATCTTACCCGTAAACTGCTAAAGATCCATCGTTC
>NW_020639399.1:0-153 GCF_003573695.1 Papaver somniferum
AGGCCCAACAAATAGAATCAAAACTAAGTTAACTAACTGAATACAATCAAAACTAAGTTAAGACACTAACTGAATTTAGGCCCAACAAGTACAATCAAAACTAGGTCAAATCCGCGGTTAATCCGCAACCGGCCCGTACAATCCGCGGATCCG
>NW_020639399.1:195-315 GCF_003573695.1 Papaver somniferum
TGATGAGTGCTAAAAAGTGCATATTTCTATATATTTTTCTTGGCATTTAACTCATCTTTTGTGCATTAATTCTACATTTTATCCCATATTCTGTATTTTCATTGTTTTCAAGAATAAATA
>NW_020639399.1:355-669 GCF_003573695.1 Papaver somniferum
CTAGAAGTGGGCTTGGAAGGAAGAATTTGTTCTTAAAGAAGAAGTGGGCTCAGAATTGTCTAAGCCCAAACTCTAACCTAAGTCCAAGACCAAGCCCAAAGCCTGCCTAAGCTCGTAGCCGTCAGATTGGATCCACAGATGCATCCTACGGTCACTTCATCGTCGTGCATCGAAGTCTGAAGCTCCTGTCAAACACTACAGCACCTAACTCCATCTTGAGCCGTCAGTTTCGTTGTACTTCCGCATCCAACGGTCGCTCCTCGCTTCCTTCTGTCTCGCCGTTAGATCGATCCATCATCTTCGCATCCAACGTC
>NW_020639399.1:869-1000 GCF_003573695.1 Papaver somniferum
TATGCCTGGATTAGCCAGAGCACCACCAAGAGGACTGGACTAGCCAGTTCCTCAATTATCCATGTTCTGTGAATTTCAATTATAGTTCTTAATTCAGTTAATTTCAATCTCAAATGTTAATTATGTTCAGC
>NW_020639400.1:0-328 GCF_003573695.1 Papaver somniferum
TAATATAAGAGTATATAAGTTTACAAAGTTCGGTTCTTTCGCAAACTTGAACCTAACAGCTAACCAACCGAACTTTGAGTTCGGTTTCTGCGATAAAATTGTGAAGTTACCGAACTTAACAAACAATAAAAATGTGAAATTCCAACGTCTATTGGCTAAATTCGGTTACTTTGTAGTTTTAAAATGTTTTGCGAAAAAACCGAACTCTATTGGCTAAGTTCGGTTATTTTGGAACTCAACATAGTGGCCACAACAACAGAGTTCGGTTAGACTGGATTTGTTTTTTTTTTCGGTTCTAAGGGTGAGTTCGTTTAAGGTTCCTTCTACA
>NW_020639400.1:429-1000 GCF_003573695.1 Papaver somniferum
TTTGCGAAACAACCGAACAGAGAGTTCGGTGACTTAGTTTTAAATCCAATAGAACCGAACTGTTCTTCGTGTTCTTCATTTTCAAGAAGTTCGGTTAGTAAATTAGGGTTTTTTGGAAAATCGGACTAACCGAACATGGCTCTGTAACTCCTATTAAAACCCTATTTTGATGATTTCTATTCGATTGAAGCAATCAAAATCAAATTAAAGTGAAGGGTTTGTTGGAAAATACCTCCGGAGTGGTCCCATGGCAGAATCAGGCTGCGGCTGGCGTCTTTTATACTCGATAAAATTATCATGTAACAGAACTTAATTGTGATTGCATTGATGTTGTTACATTTCTTAAATAGGCGGTGGTGGTGGTGGTGGGAGGAGGTGGTGGTGGTAATCGGTGGTTGGTGGTGGTGATAATCAGAGGTGGTGGTGGTGGTAATCGGCAGTGGTGGGCGGCGGTGGTGGTAATCGGTGGTTGGTGGTGGTGATAATCGGAGGTGTTGGTGGTGGTAATCGGAGGTGGTGTGCGGTGGTGGTGGTAGGAGGTGGTGGTTATATATATATAGGTGGTTATTAG
>NW_020639401.1:0-568 GCF_003573695.1 Papaver somniferum
ATTTGAAAAGTATAAGTTTTTCCAAATTCTGATTTTTGGGCCATCGTACATTCAGAACTTTACAAAAAACCTGTCCTCCGAATATCACAAGTTCAAAACAAACCACGCCATGGCTCCAGGTGGTTCCAAGGGCCAATATTGAAGGTTAGACAGCCCATATTCGGAAGTTTTGGTAACTAATTTAACTTCCGATTATTTCAAAGACAAAATTTGAAAAGTATAAGTTTTTCCAAATTCTGATTTTTGGGCCATCGTACATTCGGAACTTTACAAAAAACCTATCCTCCGAATATCACAAGTTCAAAACAAACCACGTCATGGCTCCAGGTGGTTCCAAGGGCCAATATTGAAGGTTAGACAGCCCATATTCGGAAGTTTTGGTAACTAATTTAACTTCCGATTATTTCAAAGACAAAATTTGAAAAGTATTAGTTTTTCCAAATTCTTATTTTTGGGCCATCGTACATTCGGAACTTTACAAAAAACCTATCCTCCGAATATCACAAGTTCAAAACAAACCACGCCATGGCTCCAGGTGGTTCCAAGGGCCAATATTGAAGGTTAGACA
>NW_020639401.1:768-1000 GCF_003573695.1 Papaver somniferum
GGAAACTGGAAGAAGAAGAGTTGAAATGAGTAGAATTGTTTTTGATTTGGTTTTTATACAGTTTTACCAGAAGGGCATTTATGTAACTTCAATATCATATAGGGTACCCCTTAACTAGAGTATTTGGCTGGGTATAAATTGATGGCCCCTAAATCCTTTGGGGTGGCCCCTAAAAACGCCAGGCAGAAAAAGGGCAGAAAATCCCTAAGTCTCGAGATTGTATCTTTGATGC
>NW_020639402.1:0-106 GCF_003573695.1 Papaver somniferum
CCGCATTCTGCATGAATATTTTTCTAAATTTCATCTTGTTTTCTTTGTAATATAGGTTGTTTACCATTTGCATCTTCGGATGGTCTCAATCCTTTTTGCACTAGAC
>NW_020639402.1:117-408 GCF_003573695.1 Papaver somniferum
CCTAAATTTCATCTTGTGTTTCTTTGTAATATAGGTTGTTTACCATTTGTATCTTCGGATGGTCTCAATCCTTTTTGCACTAGACTTTGTAAAATGAGTGATGTGCTTCCTTAATTTAAAATCATAATGGGAAGGGGGTGGTGCATCTAGTATTTTAGAAAACACTTATGGTAAGATATGCCGTCACTTCGCATCATGTCAATATTTTTCCCGTTTTCGTTCACTCAAATAAAGTGATGTTTGTACGAGTTCTTTCAAAACAATCATCATGTCATAACCAATTAAAGTTGC
>NW_020639402.1:608-1000 GCF_003573695.1 Papaver somniferum
AGATTATATCTCCAATGCAGGCACCGTATGTACCAGGCCGTCAAATAGGTGATAACATCATCTTTGACCAAAAGATAATCCAATGCATGAAGAGGAAAAAAAACTAAAAAAGGTTATATGGCTCTTAAACTGGATATGAGAAAATCCTTTGATCGTGTAGAGTGGAGCTTTCTTCAAAATTTTATGATAAAATTGGTCTTCAGCAGCAAGTGGTGCCAGTTAGTTCATGAATGTATAAGCACTACAGAAATACATCTTCTACTGAATGTTTCACTACGCAGATCTATCAAGCCAACGAGAGGCATCCGTCAAGGCGATCCTTTATCACCTTATTTGTTTCTTCTTACCATGGAGGTACTCACAAGGTCTTTAGACCAAGCACAACACACCAA
>NW_020639403.1:0-417 GCF_003573695.1 Papaver somniferum
TTTAGCGTATGCACTAAGCCTTTTAAACCACTAAGTGTCCCTAGTGGACGAGTGAAGTCTCGTGAAGGTTTGCTTAGAACGTACCTACAAATTTCTAGGCCAAAATATAAGCTCAGATTCCCTGAAATGTGACATGTGCAAGACAGTTTTAGCTCACAGCAAAATGGAGATGTCAATCTAGCTATCAAAGGCACAATCCTAGCACTGATAACAAATAAAAACACGTGATAAGAGTGTAAAGTGTATCTACACATGTTTCTAGAATGACCTGAAGTTATGACTACTAATCACCAAGAGATAGTTTTTAGGCTAAGAACCGAATTCTAAGCCAAGCTAGCTGTCCGGCTTTACGAGAATTGTGAATGTTCACCCAATGAGTTGGTGATATTTCAGTTTACCCGCGTTATACATCGATGG
>NW_020639403.1:617-1000 GCF_003573695.1 Papaver somniferum
TGAAATTTGGGCTCTTAAATAGCCAAAGGTCGAGGCCCAACTGGGCTTTGAAAACGTTTTCTGTTTTTGGGTCAAGCCCACAGTGTAAATGTTTAGTTTTCAAATGGATGTTAAGCCCACAGTCGCAGAAATTTAGTTGGGCTTTGGCTAGCTACTAACTAAAATATGAGGCCCAACTGGGCTTTCAAAAGTTCAGTTTTCTTTTATTAAAACAAAAGGCCCAAATCAATCTAAAACCACAAGCCCACAAGAAATTAAACAAACAAACCCACAAGAAATTAATAACAAACCCAACAGAAAATATAAGCCCAAATGTTGGGTTTAATATTACAAGCCCACAAGAAAAATGGAAGACCACAGTTTGGGTTCTCTTAATGGGTTTA
>NW_020639404.1:0-291 GCF_003573695.1 Papaver somniferum
TAGAAGCTGGTCTAGAAACAATCTAAGTGGAGCCATCATGCTTGTTGTTTGCTAGAAATCTTTAGGTTTGCTGTGGTAAAGTCGAGTCAGCCTGCTGTGTGATTGCTAGAACCTTCCTGTTAGGATTTTTTTATTTCTTTTTGAATTCTTTTTAGTGTATGCCCGATTTCGTTAATAGGGCTTGGAAAAGAGATACTCTAGGTCGATTGATTAGCGAAAAACCTAGTAGTTCTTCTGATTTAAGCAGGGAGCTCGAAGACTCTTCTTTGGAGAGCCCTGTTTTTGGAAACT
>NW_020639404.1:491-673 GCF_003573695.1 Papaver somniferum
TGCGCTGGTGAGTTCACTAGTAAAAATGCTGATGATGCTTTTACCTTCTTAGGAGCTATCGCTGAAAAATCCCAACAGTGGGAATCTTGGGTTGAACCCCCTAAAAGACTCTTGGTCAATAGAAGTAGCACCAATATGGTAGATACGAGTTTTGCGTCAGATGTTATGTTTGCTGCTTTGTA
>NW_020639404.1:814-1000 GCF_003573695.1 Papaver somniferum
AGAAGGTTAGAAGCTTTGGAAATGGGTCAGTCTAAAAATAGGTCCCTTGTTGAACCTAATAGAGCCTCTCAAGTCTCTAGTTGTGGAATAGAGCCCGATAATTCATTTTGGGAAGGTCAGGTTAGTGAAGAACAAGCTCATGTTGTCTATAACAATGCTAGGTTTGAGAACCGTCAGAAGTTTGAC
>NW_020639405.1:0-500 GCF_003573695.1 Papaver somniferum
GGAAACTTCTAGGTTTTACAAAGTAATATTAGTGTTCAACTCCTGGAAATTTCAATGGTTCCTTTCAAGTAAGCCAAAACTCTTGAAACTGCTTTCCAGTGTTCAACTCCTAGGTTACTTGAGAAACGACATAACAATCCCATGGCATGAGATATGTCCGGTCTTGTGCAATGCATAGCATACATAAGATTTCCAGTAATACTAGAATACTCAAGTGGTGCATGAGTACGCCCAGTGTTCTTCATTAACTTTATAGTAGGTTCTAAAGGAGTAGGGGTTGGTTTGTCATCAAAATGACCATACTTCTTGAGAAGTTTCTCAATTTAATGAGATTGGGTTAAAACCAACTCATCTCCCTTTCTTAGGATTTTGATTCCCAAGATCACATCAGCCTCCCCTAAGTCCTTCATATCAAAGTTAGAGTTAAGAAACTTCTTTGTTTCTTCCACACGAGATATGTCAGATCCAAAAATAAGCATATCATCAACGTACAAACAGAG
>NW_020639405.1:511-1000 GCF_003573695.1 Papaver somniferum
AGTTAAGAAACTTCTTTGTTTCTTCCACACGAGATATGTCAGATCCAAAAATAAGCATATCATCAACGTACAACCAGAGAATCACACATTCAGAACTATCATGCTTACTATAAATACATTTATCAGCATCATTTACAACAAAACCATGTGACAAAGCTACTTTGTCAAACTTCTCATGCAATTGCATGGGAGCTTGCTTCAATCCATAATGAGATTTTACCAACTTGCAAACCTTCTTTTCTTGGCCTGGCAATATGAAACCTTCGGGTTGTTCCGTATATATCTCTTCTTCTAAATCACCATTTAGAAAGGCGGTTTTTACATCCATTTGATGTATAATTAACTTCTGTGTAGAGGCAGGTCGATCACCGTATAACTCTGCGTAGCGGCAAACCTTGAAAATATCCAACATTCTCCCCCTATTTTCAAAAATGAGAAAAACACAAAAACACAAAGTAAAAAAAAATAAAAAAAAAAAATAAATATAAA
>NW_020639406.1:0-196 GCF_003573695.1 Papaver somniferum
AAAACCCTTACCCAAACCCATTTACTATATCCATACCCGCTTCCATTCTCATCTGTTAGATGGGATTACATCGAAATCCTACGGTCGCTCCTTCGTAGATCATCAAAATCTGAAGTCTCTGACAAACACCACAGCGCCTAAATTCCAAGCCTTCAGATTAGATCACATTTAGATCCTACGGTCGCTTCTTTGCCTG
>NW_020639406.1:396-581 GCF_003573695.1 Papaver somniferum
TGGGTTAGTCCCATTCAGGTTGTGCCTAAGAAGTCAGGCATTACTGTAGTTCGGAACGACAAGGATGAATTAGTCCCTACTCGTACAACCACAGGATGGCGAGTATGCATCGACTACAGGAAGTTGAACACAGTAACAAGGAAAGATCACTTCCCGCTCCCTTTCATTGACCAAATGCTAGAACG
>NW_020639406.1:781-1000 GCF_003573695.1 Papaver somniferum
GCCGTTAACTTCGTTGTATCAAAAAATCTGACGGTCTCTACAAGCTTCACTTCACATCACCGTCCGATCTACCTACCATCTTCGCATCTCGCAGCTCAGAGTCACAGAACATCAAGACTCGGTGGATCCGCCTAACACCCTATCAACCGAACCTATACCAGCTAACCAGACACCCCCCTTCTCCCAAACAGTCGACCCTCTCCTCCATCACCTCCCTCT
>NW_020639407.1:0-591 GCF_003573695.1 Papaver somniferum
GATTCTGATCCTACATCTTGCCTCTTCTCATATCTTCTCTGCGAAGTAGAGAACGATGTGAGAAATGCCGCAGCTGTCCATCTCTTCATATTCTGCATTTATCACACGTATTCTTTCTTCCATCTATTTCTTGACACGTCTTCTGTAACCGCTGCTTTTCAACCGCTCACGTCTTTTCGCATTAATGGTGTTTATTTCTTCGAGTAAAAAAAATCTTCTTTATATATTCTTCTTACTCTTCTTTCTATTTTCTTTTTACGTTCTCTTCTCTTTTTACTCTCTCATATCTGCAATTCTATTATTCTTCCGTAAGTTTTGCTACTGTAATTCTTCCTTCTTCAATCTTTTTATTTTTCATTCATTCCCATACACTATATTCAGATATGTCTCCAAGCGGTCAAAAACATGAGAAAACTTTTAAGGAAACTCAAAAAGATCTTGCCGAGAAAGGATTCACACTTTCTACCATTCCTGGTGAAAATGCCAAATCAATTATTTCTATCAAACTTTTCTCTGATTAATATTGTGATGATCAATCAATCATAGTTTCGCTGGGTCAAATTCTTGCAGGTCTCTCCATTCCTCTTTATG
>NW_020639407.1:602-1000 GCF_003573695.1 Papaver somniferum
ATTGTGATGATCAATCAATCATAGTTTCGCTGGGTCAAATTCTCGCAGGTCTCCCCATTCCTCTTTATGACCCAGATATTCCTCTGTTCTATGAAATTCTCGCTCACTCGGGATTTTCGCGAGCTATCTTCCAATTGAGTGGGGATTGCATCCGTCTGATGCTGGAGTTCGCTAACCGTGGTGCTGGTAAAGGATCTATTTACTCTAAAGAACTTAGGGATCCTAACTTCGCATATTTAGAGATAATCGCTGAAAAATACACAATAGCGAGTTTCTTTGAGAATTATGAATTGATCTCCATGAAGAAAGAGAATACTCGCTGGGGTATTCGCTTGAAAAGGAAAGATAATATTGATGAAGGTAAAATACTCATGCAAGACATTGATTGGCATTCTGGT
>NW_020639408.1:0-1595 GCF_003573695.1 Papaver somniferum
AAACCAACACATGTTCCACAGAGTTACTTTCCGAACAAGTTACTTTCCACAGAGTTACTTTCCGAACAGGCGCGGCCAGAAACTGCAATAACCATACCTTAGCAGTAGTGGCACTCTTCGGTGGAAGTATAGCACCAGAACCTTCCTCCTCGTCTCCTTCAACGACGTCGAGGGTATAAGGAAAGTTCATACCTGAGAAGTTTAAACGCCAGGGACAGAAATCTCCATAACGAGCAGGAGGAGATTCACGTGGCCTGCTACTCCCAGAAGGACGCCAACCGCGTGGACCGGGAATCCAACCGTACGCCCAAGGACCAACAACTTCGATTACAGTAGCGTGCCACTCGTAGTCATGGTCACGCTTGATCCTCTCACGTGCCGGAAAAAGTTTCCGCTGACTAGACCCTCGGTGCCTGGAACATACTTCAGTTTGGCATCGCTGACCTCACTTAACAGACGAATTTCACCCCGAGGAGCAGCGAGATTCCGAATGCTAACACTCCACGGTTTACGATTCCTACTATTGACGTAATCACCAAAAGAGTTGTTGAAGTTTTCAGGAGTATACCATTCCCTCTCTGCGGGATTTGGAACGTAACATGTCATCGTCGTCTGTCCCTTACTCCGCAGATAACACTCCTTCAGTGCACGGAGATAATTCACCGATAATTGCGACACAGAACGGCTGTGAGTATTGGTAGAAGAGCCTTCACGACCAGCAAGCACATCGTAATAGAAGGAGTCGCCAGACTTGTACAACGGCAGCATAAGACCCGCCTCGAGAGCTCCAACCGTAGTCAACAAATGGAACTCGTCAAACTGATACTTCGAGAGGAGCTCATAAGTAATATCATCCTCAGAGGCATAGAAACGAACCTCGAAGGCTTGAAGCTCATGCTTTTCCTTGAAAACTTCAAAGTCAATATGCTTGAACGTCACTTTCTTCTTGCTGACCGAAACACTGCGTATCACCGGGGCAGCCTCATCCTGTTCCGCAGGGTCGGACAAACCAACAAAAGCCTCGGAAGCTCGTCTTTTCAAAGAGGGATTCTTAGACGATTCAGTCCTCGGGACACAACCTTTGGTGTTCTTCCCTTTGAGAGGAAGTACTGGAGGCGGCGGTAGAGGGTGCTGCACAGGCACTACTGAACGCAGAGGAGGAACATCAAAGGCAACAGCACGAGGAGGTGTCTGCGCACACCTAACGTCATCACGAGGACGAGAAGCCGCACGGTCGGCAGCGTTTCGAGACCCGGAAGGATTTTTTGAGGGACCATCTTTCCTAGGAGGAGAGGCCTTCGCCCCTGAAGAAGAAACTCTGATACCACGGGGATCCATTTGAGACTCTCTGCGCGGAGGGGATCTCGGTAGACTAGAACCCGGAGTTTGATAAGGAAGCTGCAGACGGTCAGACATGGCTGCGAAGAGATACAACATAAACAAGTTAGAAACAAACACAAGGTCATCACCAAAGATCAAAAAACCACAAAATTAGCAGTCCATCTCAACATAGCACAGAAACCCTAAAACCCCAAACTCAAAAGTCCAATCAATACACGTAAAACAATGCCCTCCTCGATTTGAGACGAAGAACA
>NW_020639409.1:0-352 GCF_003573695.1 Papaver somniferum
CTCGATGCAGCCGCCTCACACCCTATCACCCGAACCCATCCACCTAACCAAACAACCCCTTCTCTCCCAACCAGTCGAGCCACTTTCTTCTCCACCGTACCTCTCTGCAGAACCACCTCCTTCCCTGCCGCACCACCATCATCACCACCACTCCCTGACGCCACCAAACACCACCATCTCTTCTCAAATCATCATACACACTCGACCCATCACCTATATCACGTTCTAATCTCTATCAAACAATTAATTTCGCCCATTCTCTCACCACTGAACCCTAAGAGTGAGTTGGTGAAATTAGTTGATGATACAGAGCAATTGGAGGTATGGGAAGCAAGAGAAGATGACAAGGAAG
>NW_020639409.1:552-1000 GCF_003573695.1 Papaver somniferum
ACTGTGGGCTTGTAATAATTAACCCAATTTTTTGGGCTTTTTATTTTTCTATTTTGGGTTTGTAATAATTTATTTTTGGGCTTGTTTGTTTAATTTGTGGGCTTGTATTTATTTTGTGTGGGCTTGTTTAAATTCTTCCATTGGACTTGTATTTTGGACTCTGGGTTTAAACCCAGCTGATAACCGATTGTGGGCCGCAGCCTTCCTTCCATTTCATTAGAGGCTTGCACAGTGGGCTTGCTCCCATTTCAAAAAACCAAATTTTATTTTCTTAATTTTATTTTTAAAAACAAAAAAAAAAATTTAAATTTTCTTTTGCTCCCATTTTAAACCAAATTTTTTACTCCCATTTTAAACCAAATTTTCTTTTTCAAAAATTTTCCCATAAACCAAATTTTTAAAATTTTCCCATTTAAAACCAAATAGTGGGCTTTGTGTCATTTCAAAA
>NW_020639410.1:0-285 GCF_003573695.1 Papaver somniferum
CAAAAAAAAAACGATGTATATATTCAGAAAAAATATCAGAAAAATACAAAAAAAATCAACTATTTATCAATTCCATGCTCTCTTGTTCCAAAAATAAAAGAGAGTAGTCAATGTAAATAAGAGTCATGTAAAGAGTCATTTTGTTGTTTCATTGTAATAAGCAAGAAGGGTGTATGCCATTGATGTACAACGCGAGTAATTGTGAAACACCTCCTACTCATTCACAATTCTCGTAAAGTCCGGACAGCTAGCTAGATTTCGACCTTGGTTCTTAGCCTGAGAAAC
>NW_020639410.1:485-752 GCF_003573695.1 Papaver somniferum
TTGGCATTTAACTCTTCTTTTGTGCATTAATTCTACATTTTATCCCATATTCTGTGTTTTCGTTGTTTTCAAGAATAAATACTTTTCTTAATTAATTTTGCATTTTTAGGTACTAAATAAATCCTGGTTAACTCATGGAGCGAAAAGAGCAAAGGAACGGCAAAGACTCCCGCTAGGAGGAAGCGAAGAATGATGTTTGCAAGAGCCGGATCAATTAGAAGTGGGCTTGAAGAGGAAGAATTTTTCTTAAAGAAGATATGGGCTTGG
>NW_020639410.1:763-941 GCF_003573695.1 Papaver somniferum
CCTATATCCATACCCGTTTCCCTTTCTAGCCGTCAGATTGGATCATCTCAGCATCCTACGGTCGCAGCATCGCCGTACATCAAAGTCTGAAGCTCCTGTCTAACACTACAGCACCTAACTCCATCTGGAGCCGTCAGCTTCGTTGTATCACTTAATCCAACGGTCGCTCAGAGCTTGT
>NW_020639411.1:0-411 GCF_003573695.1 Papaver somniferum
AATGAGTATGAAGAGGCTTCGGCTTGTGTCGAAGGTATAATCCTATTTCATCGAGTGTGACCGTTTTTTTTCTGCGCTAACTCCGTGGTGTTGTCTTTTTCAGAGCTCGAGGGACACCTTCGCGTCACAAATGAAAATCTTGAAAAGGCTCAATCTTCCTTAGCGCAGCAGGAAGAACAGACCAATCATTTCAAGAATTTAGCGGCAACCCGCGAGGAGGCCATTGGTGCTGCTTCTAGAGAAGTGAATCGGCTGTCTTCGTTATTATCCCAAGCCCAACAGCGGACAAAAATTATTAAGCACAAGGCTCGTTGTCAATTGGCTGAGGAGACGAACAAGATGCTGGAGAGGATAGAACTTGGCCTAAAGAACGAGCATGGTCTCGTGAAGAACTATCCTCGTCGTCCAGTT
>NW_020639411.1:611-1000 GCF_003573695.1 Papaver somniferum
TCTTCCAGAGATAGAAACATGTGGAGCGGTCAGGCTCCCTTCTTCTTCTGGTACACTCCAAGCAGATTCAAGTCTGCGTTGCTCCTATGGGAAGTATGGTTTGAGCCACTTAGCATTCCAAAGATGCCGGAGGACCTCGCCTTTTAGATTACGAAGGTAGTAGGAACCGTTACCCGCAACGTCGTGTATTATAAAAGGTCCTCCCTACGTAGGTGCTAATTTTCCCCATTTCTTTTCTTGCAGATACCGTGGGATTGTTCTCAACACATACTGCCCCTCTACAAAATTCCGAAGCTTTACCTTTTTGTTGTACTCCCTTGCTAGTCTTCGTTGATAATTTTCCATTTTTTGTAATGCTACTTCCCTTCTTCCTTCCAAGTCGTCCAACC
>NW_020639412.1:0-647 GCF_003573695.1 Papaver somniferum
GAAGGGATCCGAATGCTCACAATCAATCATCATCATCTAAAGAGATTTGTGATGATGATATCCTGGTGTTGATTCCTTGGCTCAAAACCTTCGGGTTTATCATAGCCTCATCTAACAACTCCATGCGAGGCGTTTGCGCACGGGATATAAGTACAAACAAAGAAAGCAAAACGTATAAGTAAAGATCCATGGGGTTAAATAAATATAAAGTGCTGAAATGTAAACAAGACCAAGGTTTACGTGGTTCAGCACTAAGGCCTACGTCCACGGGGTTTGTTGTTTTACTATATTCTTCACGGTTACACGAATAGTCGAATGACTTTTGGGTTTACATGTTTCTCTCTTCTAAATGATTAACTTACACTTGCAATCTCTCTCTCTCTCTCCTTCCCTTCCTTATTTTTCTGATCCCCCTTCCTCTTGGTGGAGACGGGGTATTTATAAGGTTAGAATGTGAGACCCATCTCTGAAGGCCGTTGGAACCTTATCTTCTTGTGTCCTTGCGTCTATCACGCAGAGGTATGCGTTTGCCCCTTGATCCCGCAGAGACATCCTCGCTCGTTCCACAGGTTGATCGACACGTACACTGCTCAGAGTGTTTAATGTGGGTAGTTGAGGGGTCTGCTCGTGTCAGACAAGTGTCTTCT
>NW_020639412.1:658-1000 GCF_003573695.1 Papaver somniferum
CTGCTCAGAGTGTTTAATGTGGGTAGTTGAGGGGTCTGCTCGTGTCAGACAAGTGTCTTCTGCCCCTGTCACGTCCGTGTCAGCTAACTTTATCTCCACCGTTGATTTTAGCTTCTCTTTTAGGGATGAGATAAAGTAACTCCTCGGGGTTTATTTGGTGTTTCGTAGCGCATCATGTTTTGATGTTTTGGCCTGCATGCTTTCCACGTATCTTTTTATATACACGTGTCTGATAGTGAGATATATGTGTACACAATTTGCCCCTTTTCTTCGGGCTTGAATGTCTAATGGGTGCCTTGAAGAAAAACTATCGTCGCATATTCTTCTCACTCCTAATAACTT
>NW_020639413.1:0-495 GCF_003573695.1 Papaver somniferum
CTGGCGCCGTTAGTTTCGTTGTATATCTGCATCCAACGGTCGCTGCCAGCCTCTTCACTTTTAGCCGTTAGATCAATCTTCATCTCCACACCCCACGGCTAAGCATCGCAAGACATCGAAATTTGATGAAACTGCCTCACACCCAAACATTAATTACCCTATACCCCAAAAGAGAGAACCCTAACCCAAATCATTTCTCCTCCTTCTTTCTTCTTCTTTCTCCCGACCTGCTACCACCTTTCTCGACTGCAACTCCATCATCCATCGCTCCTATCACCACCATTTCTACCACCAACTCCTCTGTCTCAATCACCTATAAATCCCCCTACTCTCTAGCCATCTATTACATCAGCCCATCACCCCTTTTTCTCGCTGGAACCCTAGGCGTGAAGAGTTGATGAAATAGATGAGGCTATAGATTGAAATTGAGGGCAGAGAAGGATCGAGAGAGAAGAGAAGAGGCATGGGTCACCACCAATTCAGCGGATTTGGTGA
>NW_020639413.1:506-2212 GCF_003573695.1 Papaver somniferum
GGGTGTTCTTGGACTAGCCAAGTAACCACCCAATTTGGGTTAGGTTCACTTCTAATTTCTAATTTCAAATTCCAAATCAATTTAGGGTTCTTGTTTCTAATTTCAGTTTTAAATTTCAATTTTACTTTCAATTTATGTGTGTTGTTTAATTTATATCATTGCATGTTTCAATTCAGTTTTAGTTTAAGTTAGCTTAATTTGCATTTTCAATTCGAAATTAAATTTCAGTCTGTGTTAGTTTAATTTAATTTGTTAATCTATGTTAGTTTACTTTTAGTGTTTCAATTCAGTAATTTTTTTTAAATGTTTTGTTTAATGTTCACTGTTTCAGTTCATGTTTGTTAGTATTGTGCCTGTTTTGTGATTCATGTTTTAGTGCCACTGTTCTTGTTAAGTTTAAATCAATACCCTGTTTCCTTTTTGTTTTGATCAATTCCATGCTTGGTTATGTTTAATTCCAGTTCATGTTTCATTTCAGTCCCTGTGATTTTGTTTTAAATGTCTAGTCCATGTTCTATTGTCTTGTTTAAATTCATGTTTTGTTCACTGTTAGTGGTAGAAGTTTAGCTTTGAGGCATTGTATTGATTGAGCAGTGGGGAGAAACTAGTGCTCACTAGTGACTGTGAGCAAGCTGGTTCTCTTCCCACTCTAGATGAATGCCTAAAGCCATTGCCTTGGCTTTGCTTTTTTTTTCCTTCCTTTTTTTTTTACTTCACTGTCTTCTTTACACCCCTGCCCTTGGCTTAGGCCCTGGTTCCATTGTTCTTGTTTAGTCTCATTGTTCTGTCACTGTTACCTTTGCTTCACTGCTTTTACTACTTGCTACTGCCTTGTTCTGCTGCCTTGTCTCCCCCTGCTGCTGTTTTCTCCTTGCCTTGCAACCCTGCTGCTGCTGCTTTCCTTCCACTGCTGCTGCTGCTGCAACTGAGCTTGGCTCACAGCACAAGCCCAGTCCAGTCATTACAAAAGCCCATTGTTCTTCTATTCAAGCATAAGGCCCATCCAACTAAACCCAGTTCACTCTTAAGGTTCAAAAGCCAAAGGCCCAGTTCATTCCCAAAGAACTCAAAGGCCCAAAGCAATTCATCAAAGCCAACTGAATCCAAGACCATTCCAAAACCAAGGCCAAGCCTAGTGCACTTCAAGACCAACTGAGCCCAAGCTCAGTTCACTTCATTATCAAACAAGCCTATAATCCAAAGGTACCCTAAGCCCAAAGCCCAAAAGGCTTCATAGTTAACCAACAACAAATTAGAGTCCAAAATAGCTAGAGAACTCCAAACACACCCAGTCTCTGTGGATCGACCCGTACTTGCACGAGCTACAACCGACGACCGTGCACTTGCGGTATTACTGTAGGCCTGTTTTTATTACGCTTAATTTATACGCTTTCCCGGGCCCACCAAGTTTTTGGCGCCGCTGCCGGGGATTGGTGCTGTGTTTTTCTTGTAGTTTTCTTGGCTATTTTGCATTTCACTTCATCGCACTTGCATCTGCATCTGCTTCACTTCATTTGCTGTTGGACCTGCTGTTCTGAACCAGTTTTTCCTCTGCTGGGACGCCACCAAGGAAAAGAACCAAAATTCCCAACTGGGTTTTTGCAACAATATCAGAGCAGCTGGGCTGTGCTTAAAAGGTAACCCATTTAAGAGAACCCGAATTGTGGGCTTCCAATTTTTAATTGTGGGCTTGTAATATTAAAGCC
>NW_020639413.1:2412-2666 GCF_003573695.1 Papaver somniferum
AGCATTGAGTTGATTGAGCAGTGGGGAGAAACTAGTGCTCACTAGTGACTGTGAGAAAGCTGGTTCTCTTCCCACTCTAGATGAATGCCTAAAGCCATTGCCTTGGCTTTGCTTTTTTTTTTTCCTTCCTTTTTTTTTACTTCACTGTCTTCTTTACACCCCTGCCCTTGGCTTAGGCCCTGGTTCCATTGTTCTTGTTTAGTCTCATTGTTCTGTCACTGTTACCTTTGCTTCACTGCTTTTACTACTTGCTA
>NW_020639413.1:2677-3000 GCF_003573695.1 Papaver somniferum
GTTACCTTTGCTTCACTGCTTTTACTACTTGCTACTGCCTTGTTCTGCTGCCTTGTCTCCCCCTGCTGCTGTTTTCTCCTTGCCTTGCAACCCTGCTGCTACTGCTTTCCTTCCACTGCTGCTGCTGCTGCAACTGAGCTTGGCTCACAGCAGAAGCCCAGTCCAGTCATTACAAAACCCACTGTTCTTCTGTTCAAGCCTAAGGCCCATCCAACTAAACCCAGTTCACTCTTAAGGTTCAAAAGCCAAAGGCCCAGTTCATTCCCAAAGAACTCAAAGGCCCAAAGCAATTCATCAAAGCCAACTGAATCCAAGACCATTCC
>NW_020639414.1:0-349 GCF_003573695.1 Papaver somniferum
AGATGAAGATGTTTCATGATAAGCGTATTCTGCGCAAATCCTTCACTCCTAGTCAGAAAGTTTTGCTGTATGACTCCCGGTTACATCTTTTTCCGGGAAAACTGCGTTCCAGATGGAAGGGTCCGTTCATAGTACGCACAGTTTACCCTCATGGAGCTGTGGATCTAGAAGATGTCTCCAACAAGAACATTTTCAAAGTCAACGGGCAGAGATTGAAGCCATTCCTTGAACCATTCCCACCCGACATTGAAACAACCAACCTGGAGGACCCGGTCTATGTGGACTAAACTGGTCCACTCTTTCCCTAAATAACCAAAAAGTTTTCCAAATGTTTCCCTAAAAACCAAAA
>NW_020639414.1:549-722 GCF_003573695.1 Papaver somniferum
TGCCATAATTGAAAACAAAACTCCATCTTTTTGAAAAAAATTAAATTCCAAAAAAAAATTGAAAGAAAAAAAAAACATAAAAATGGAGCTCATTTACCTTGAAATGTTGACTCTTGTGCAAATATGTATTTTTATTAGGAGTCTTAGTCTAGATATTTAGGCACCCTGATTCT
>NW_020639414.1:733-1000 GCF_003573695.1 Papaver somniferum
ATTGAAAAATTCCAAAAAAATTTGAAAAAATCAAAATTCAAAAAAATTAAAAAAAAAATTGAAAAAAATCATAAAAATGGAGCTCATTTACCTTGAAATGTTGACTCTTGTGCAAATATGTATTTTTATTAGGAGTCTTAGTCTAGATATTTAGGCACCTTGATTCTAGCACAATTCACATAGTGATAAGAAATTTGCACGCGCACGATCTACCAATACATGTATGGCCTCGATCTTCAAGGTGTTTGATAGGAAGTTACGATTGCC
>NW_020639415.1:0-248 GCF_003573695.1 Papaver somniferum
AGTCACTGCCATTAGCTCACTGTGAACTTAGCTAGGAAGACTTCTTGTATGCTCCTCTCCCTGTGGACAAACCCCCACTCATCACTATATTATAAATCTTGACCTTGTATACTTGCAAGTGCTTTTGTGTGTCTTTGCTTGTCACACCAAGTTTTTGGCGCCGCTGCCGGGGAGTGGTGCTGCCATCTGCTGTTGCCTGAGCTGCTGCTGCTGCTGTTGCTGCTGCTGCCAAGCCAAAGCCAAAGCCA
>NW_020639415.1:448-723 GCF_003573695.1 Papaver somniferum
GCTGTTGCTGCTGCTGTTGGTGCTGCCTCTGCCAAGCTGCTGCTGCTGCTGTTGCTGCTGCCAAGCCTGCTGCCAAGCCAACTGGGCTGCCAACTGAAGCTGTCAACTGGGCTTGTGCACCCTCTGCTGCTGGGCTTGTGCAACCTTTGTTGCTGGGCTTGAACCAACTGAGCTGGGCTTAGTAACCTCATTCTCTGCTGGGCTTCGCTGCAGATTCTGCTGGGCTTGTGTTGCTGAGTCACTTCAATTGCTGCTGGGCTTGAGCGTGAGCTTAG
>NW_020639415.1:734-1000 GCF_003573695.1 Papaver somniferum
CCATTGGCACACCAACTTTTTGGCGCCGCTGCCGGGGAGTGGTGCTGCCAATTGCTGTTGCTGCTGCTGTTGCTGCTGCTGTTGCTGCTGCCAAGCCAAAGCCTGCTGTTGCTGTTGCTGGTGCTTGTGCTTTCTCTGTTGCTGCGGCTGTTGGTGTTTTCTCTGCCAAGCTGCTGCTGCTGCTGTTGCTGCTGCCAAGCCTGCTGCTGCTGGTGCTTTCTCTGTGTTGCTTCTGCTGTTGTTGCTGCCAAGCCTGCTGGGCTGCC
>NW_020639416.1:0-568 GCF_003573695.1 Papaver somniferum
GAAAAGTGGAATTGATACCACATGCTCTTTTCCTGTAGAACAAGAGGATGACAATGATGAAGATGTTGGTGAGGAAGGTCAAGAAGAACTAGAACAAGAACAAGAACAAGAGAAAGTTGTTACATCAAGGGAGACAGATAAGCACACTCCTCATCCGAATAATGTGATACGTCCTCGCAGGGATGGTTTGCCCCATGGTCTCCCTGAAGATGGTGGAAGAGTGTTGATTGGCTACAAGGAGTCATGGGCGAAGAAAATTTACGAGACTCCGGATCACAGGGATGCAGTCTGCGTACTTAGACACCAACGCGCCGCACATTGGGATATTTTCAAAGACGCTCCTGAGGTGGTGGCTTTAGTACAAGGCCCAGGTTTATGGCCTGCTATTTTCTATGCACAAGAGGAATTTGATGCAGTTACAAACTCAGTCTTTTGTGAGAGATTTTTTCCGGAGACTTACACATTTCATCTCCCCTTTGGCGAGATGGAAATCACTCCAGATGATGCACAGAAGATTAGTGGTCTTAGAACGCATGGGAAAAATGTTTACTCAGCGGTTTATGAAATG
>NW_020639416.1:578-1000 GCF_003573695.1 Papaver somniferum
ACAGAAGATTAGTGGTCTTAGAACGCATGGGAAAAATGTTTACTCAGCGGTTTATGAAATGACTTGGGATGAGTTGTATGTACTTGCTGAGGAAACTCTTGGTTGGCCAAAAGACAAAACAAAATTGGAGTTTTCATGCGCTGCTAAAGAGGTGAAGTTTGTGGATTCTAGCACAAAGAAGTTGAAGAAAATCAAGTTCACTGCTATGAAAAAGTGTTTTGGAGACACAAATGAGAAAATTTCAAAGGGGGAGTTGGTTATGGACGAGGTCACAGCTATGCGCACTGCTACCGTGTATTTGTTGTATACTTTAGGAAGTGTTATATTTCCCGATAATAGTGGGAACAAGGTTAATGGTCAATACCTTCAATTGTTAAAGGATTTGAAAAGCTGCCACAAGTACTCTTGGGGAACCGCGGCCC
>NW_020639417.1:0-353 GCF_003573695.1 Papaver somniferum
AACTCTTTCGTTAGGAGTCTGTTTGGGCCGCCGTTTGAGGCGAATTGTTTTATTTTATGAGTACTTTCATTATTTTAGGTCGACCAAAATTTGCCAAAAATAGCAAATTAGGGTCTGAGTCAGTTTAGGGGTTTTTTTCATCCTTTCTTGACTAGCAAGTTAGGTTTTTTCCCCAAGTCTATAAAAGAGTCCATCATAAATTGTTTAGGGCAACTTTTTTTTGGAATATATATCTTCTTTATCAAACTTTGTTCAAGTTTAATCGATTTTTATCTAAAGTTGGGAAACCGAAGTCTAGATATTAATCAACGTTCATAGTCGATATTCCTAGGAATATTTGAAGTCTGAACAAC
>NW_020639417.1:459-1000 GCF_003573695.1 Papaver somniferum
ACCTGCATCACCAACACAAAAAGAAAGAGTTCATAAAAATGTTGAATTTTATATACGTTAACTCAAAAAAGTCTACACACTTCATTATACATCTGAAATTGATATCTGAGACTAAATTGTAAACTAGATAAACTCATCTTTAACAGAAAAAGTTTGAAAAATGTATTGTAATTACAATTAATATGTTCTAAGGCAATACGTCTAGTAAAAATTGCATTTCTATGTACGTTGATTCAAGAAAATATGAAGGAAGTCAAGTTTCACAATAGAAGAAGGATGAAAGACCATGCAGAACTAATCCAAATTCCAACAAATTTCATCTAATTAAATAAAATTGAAAGACAAAGCCAATACAAAAATAAAGAATTCATTAAAATGTTAGATTTTTTATACGTTAACTCAAAAAAGTCTACACATTTCGTTATAAGTCGGAAATTGATTTCTGAGACTAAATTGTAAACTAGATAAACTCATCTTTAACAGAAAAAGTTTGAAAAATGTATTGTAATTACAATTAATATGTTTTAAGGCAATACGTTTA
>NW_020639418.1:0-365 GCF_003573695.1 Papaver somniferum
TTTATTGACGGATACATGTATTCATGGAGAGCATGAGGTTGGCCCATTTTGAAATGACACAAAGCCCACTATTTGGTTTTAATGGGTTTTTGAAAATTTGGTTTTTTTATGGGAAAATTTTTGAAAAAGAAAATTTGGTTTAAAAATGGGAGCAAAGTAGAATTTTTTTTTTTTTTTTTTTTTTTTTTGAAGAAAGAAAATAAAATTTGGTTTTTGAATGGGAGCAAGCCCACTGTGCAAGCCTCTAATGAAATGGAAGGAAGGCTGCGGCCTACGAAAATCCAAGTTTTAATTTTGAAAGTTTAATTTGGCCCAGTTGGTTAAGGCCCGACGTTTGTTTTAAAACTTTGGTTTCGAGGTCCACT
>NW_020639418.1:380-1000 GCF_003573695.1 Papaver somniferum
TTTAATTTGGCCCAGTTGGTTAAGGCCCGACGTTTGTTTTAAAACTTTGGTTTCGAGGTCCACTCTTGAGTGGAAGCAAGTCCACAATCAGTTATAAGCTCAACTGGGTTTACACCCAGAGTTCAAAATACAAGTCCAATGGAAGAATTTAAACAAGCCCACACAAAATAAATACAAGCCCACAAATTAAACAAACAAGCCCACAAATAAATTATTACAAACCCAAAATAGAAAAATAAAAAGCCCAAAAAATTGGGTTAATTATTACAAGCCCACAATTAAAGAAATTTGGAAGCCCACAGGTTGGGTTCTCTCAATGGAATGGGTTTAGGCTTACCTTTTTAGCACAGCCCAGCTGCTCTGATATTGTTGCAAAAACCCAGTTGGGTTTTGGTTCTTTTCCTTGGTGGCGTCCCAGCAGAGGAAAAACAGGTTCAGAACAGCAGGTCTAACAGCAAATGAAGTGAAGCAGATGCAGATGCAAATGCTATGAAATGAAATGCAAAAATAGCTAAGAAAAACATAGATAAAACACAGCACCAATCCCCGGCAACGGCGCCAAAAAACTTGATAGGCCTTGAAAAGGGTATAGAAATTAAGCGTGATAAAAACGGGGGCCT
>NW_020639419.1:0-414 GCF_003573695.1 Papaver somniferum
AACGAAGTCACTGGACTTCCTTGAGTCAATGCATCCAAAATGCAAGCTTTTTTCGACTCTCAAGCCTCTAGACATGTAATTTGTGCAGGAAATATTCTTTCTGAAAATTTTCTATTAAAGGGGAGTCATTTTGTTTCATGATTTGGTCTTGATCATAGAGTTCCGACATCTAACGAAGCCTGCGGACTTCCTTGAGTCATTTGTGTTTATGGTATTTTATTCAAATTTTGCAATGATTATCTAGCTTAAAGAATATCCCATAATCGTTGAGAAGTTATTAACGGTAGCAAACCTTATCTCCTTCTTTCCATGTTTTATTATAGGTAATCTATGACCTCTTTAAAAGATTAGAAGTTCATTATTAGAAGGGATATTTCGAGTTTGGTGCCTATAAAATGGTACACTTTCGCGTTT
>NW_020639420.1:0-309 GCF_003573695.1 Papaver somniferum
TAGATGAAATTTGTTAGGATTTGGGTTAGTTCTGCATGGTCTTTCCTCCTTCTATTGTGAAATTTGACTTCCTTCATATTTTCTTGAATCAACGTACATAGAAATGCAATTTTTACTAGACGTATTGCCTTAAAACATATTAATTGTAATTACAATACATTTTTCAAAGTTTTTCTGTCAAAGATGAGTTTATCTAGTTTACAATTTAGTCTCAGAAATCAATTTCCGACTTATAACGAAATGTGTAGACTTTTTTGAGTTAACATATATAAAATTCAACATTTTTATGAACTCTTTCTTTTTGTGTTG
>NW_020639420.1:471-706 GCF_003573695.1 Papaver somniferum
GACTTATAACGAAATGTGTAGACTTTTTTGAGTTAACGTATATAAAATTCAACATTTTTATGAACTCTTTCTTTTTGAGTTGGCTTTGAATTTCTATTTGATTCAAGATAGATTAAATTTGTTAGGATTTGGGTTAGTTCTGCATGGTCTTTCATCCTTCTTCTGTTGTGAAATTTGACTTCCTTCATATTTTCTTGAATCAACGTACATATAAATGCAATTTTTAGTAGACGTA
>NW_020639420.1:743-1000 GCF_003573695.1 Papaver somniferum
GCTTTGTCTTTCTATTTGATTCAAGATAGATGAAATTTGTTAGGATTTGGATTAGTTCTGCATGGTCTTTCATCCTTCTTCTATTGTGAAATTTGACTTCCTTCATATTTTCTTGAATCAACGTACATAGAAATGCAATTTTTACTAGACGTATTGCCTTAGATCATATTATTTGTGATTACAATACATTTTTCAAACTTTTTCAGTTAAAGATGAGTTTATCTAGTTTACAATTTAGTCTCATAAATCAATTTCCG
>NW_020639421.1:0-259 GCF_003573695.1 Papaver somniferum
TCAGTTAATTATATAATTCACCTAATCGCTGCTTTTGCAGAGTTTTAAATTATTTGAATGATTGTCTTAATTATTTGTTATTCAGTTTGATAGGTTATGCTTGGTTTAATCTCTTGATAATCTATACTTAAGGTTTCAAATAATGTTTGAGAATCTGTATGATTGATAGTGAATTAAAGATAAAAGAGGACTTAAGAATTGAATAGAGTTTTGAAATATTTATCATTCAATTTTGCATAATAGTGGAATCTAGTGTCTT
>NW_020639421.1:348-523 GCF_003573695.1 Papaver somniferum
CGCCGACGCGGATTTGTGCTTAGGTAGAATTTTTAGGTTTTTATTATTTTTTTCTACTATTATTTGTTCCTTTTTACGTTTCTTTTTGTGTCTTTGATTTACAGGTTCGAAGTGGAATACTAAGGACTTGGGAACAAAAAGCTTAAAGCTAAAAGCTAAAAGAGAAGAAAAAAAA
>NW_020639421.1:720-1000 GCF_003573695.1 Papaver somniferum
TACATATTTGCACAAGAGTCAACATTTCAAGGTAAATGAGCTCCATTTTTTTTTTTTATTTTTATTTTTTTTTTAGAATTTGTAAATAGGCTTTATTTTTCATAATTTTTGTAATTTTTGGACTTTTTATTTGGACTTTATTCTGGACAATTGGACTTTATTCTTTTTTTAACCCTACGGAAGGGTATTATTAAAAAAAAAATTATATAAACTGTGTGCAGGGAAGGACGACGATTACTATATCGTCTCGGCCCCTCGGGTTCGTACATGACATAGGAGT
>NW_020639422.1:0-278 GCF_003573695.1 Papaver somniferum
GTCTACACACTTCGTTATAAGTCGGAAATTGATTTCTGAGACTAAATCGTAAACTAGATAAACTCATCTTTAACAGAAAAAGTTTGAAAAATGTATTGTAATCATAAATAATATGTTCTAAGACATTACGTCTAGTAAAAATTGTATTTCTATTTACGTTAATTCAGGAAAATATGAAGGAAGGCAAATTTCACAATAGAAGAAGGATGAAAGAACAAGAAGAACTAATCCAAATCCAAACAAATTTCATCTATCTTGAATCAAATAGAAAGACAAAG
>NW_020639422.1:455-614 GCF_003573695.1 Papaver somniferum
AAAAAGTTTTAAAAATGTATTGTAATCACAAATAATATGCTCGAAGGCATTACGTCTAGTAAAAATTGCATTTCTATGTACGTTGATTCAAGAAAATATGAAGGAAGTCAAATTTCACAATAGAAGAAGGATGAAAGACCAGCCAGAACTAATCCAAAT
>NW_020639422.1:814-1000 GCF_003573695.1 Papaver somniferum
TATACGTTAACTCAAAAAAGTCTACACACTTCGTTATTAATCGGAAGTTGATTTCTGAGACTAAATTGTAAACTAGATAAACTCATTTTTAACAGAAAAGTTTGAAAACTGTATTGTAATCACAATTAATATGTTCTAAGGCAGTACGTCTAGTAAAAATTGCATTTCTATGTATGTTGATTCAAG
>NW_020639423.1:0-395 GCF_003573695.1 Papaver somniferum
TTTTAGAGGTGTTGAAAATGAAAACCCTTACCACCACGTGAGAGAATTCGAGGAAATTTGTGGAACTCTGCGTTTCACTCAAATGACCGACGAAACCCTAAAGTTAAGGCTCTTTCCTTTCACCCTGAAAGATAAGGCAAAAGCCTGGTTGTATGCTTTACAACCACAATCCATCATGACATGGGATGACCTCACAAAGGAGTTTTTCAAAAAATTCTTCCCAAACCACAAGACTGCGACAATTCGTCAAAGTCTGAATAGCTTTGTGCAATTAGAGGGTGAGACCTTAGCTAGATACCTGGAGAGATTCAATGAATTATTGCTCCAATGTCCCCATCATGGTTTTGAAAAATGGAGACTTGTGCAAATTTTGTATGAAGGTCTAGATGTGTCCA
>NW_020639423.1:406-1000 GCF_003573695.1 Papaver somniferum
TGCTCCAATGTCCCCATCATGGTTTTGAAAAATGGAGACTTGTGCAAATTTTGTATGAGGGTCTAGATGTGTCCACCCGAACAATGGTTGAGTCGATGTGCAATGGTCTTTTCGTAGACAAAACTGTTGATGCGTCTTGGGACTTCTTAATTGAGGTAGCTGAGAAGACGCAACAGTAGGAATCCATTCGTGAACCCAGAAAGACTACACCTGTAGCTAAGGTTCTTAGGATTGAGTCAGATTTTGAGGGAAATGCAACGATGGCATCGTTAGTTAGGAGAATAGAAGAGTTAGAACTACATAAAAATGCAAAACCTTCCACCACTACTCTCCGAGAACATGTCGAAATGTCTGTATGTGCTGCTTGCCATGATCCCAACCATCAACTCAATAGTTGCCCAGATTTACTTGCAGCCCAGGAAGCTAGACTTGAGCAAGCACATGCGATGTTTCAAAAACCAGAGCATAACCCTTATTCACAGACCTACAATCCAGGATGGAGGAACCACCCAAACTTTTCATGGTCCAAAGGCCCCACTCAAGGAGGACCATATCAACCCACCCAAAGCTATCAAAACAATCAGGGATATCAAT
>NW_020639424.1:0-553 GCF_003573695.1 Papaver somniferum
GGGCTTGGCATACCCAAGGCCCAAAACCCTCACCCAAACCCATTTCCAATATCCATACCCGCCTTCATCTTCAGCCGTCAGATTGGATCATCTCAGCATCCTACGGTCGCTTCATCATAGTTCATCAAAGTCTGAAGCTCGTGTCTAACACTACATCACCTAACTCCATCTTGAGCCGTCAGTTTCGTTGTATCAGGCATCCGACGGTCGATACCAGACTCTTCACTTGTAGCCGTTAGATCAATCTATCATTTCCACATCCCACGGCTCAGCTTCGCGTATCATCGGGACTTGATGCATCCGCTCAACACCTAAGCACCAAATACCTATACCCTAACCCAAACACACCTTAACCCTAAAACTATCGGCTTCTCCTTCTTCTCCCCCTTTCTTCTCCTCTGCAACTCCACGACCACCACCTGCTCCGCCACCAACTCCTTCTCAATCACCACAACCACCACCATCTCTTCTCAAATCATCATACACACTCGACCCATCACCTATATCACGTTCTAATCTCTCTCAAACAACTAATTTCGCCTATTCTCTCACC
>NW_020639424.1:563-1000 GCF_003573695.1 Papaver somniferum
GTAAGGAAGCATGGGTGAGAGCTATCAAGAGTTTGCAGTGATTAGGTAAACCTAATTTCTATTTCTTATAAACCCTAATTTCATAATTTGGGGATAATTGGGGGAACATGATTGTACGTCTAATTGAAGCATGGGTTGATTGATTGGGTTGTTATCAGTAGGTTAGGTGAACCAATTTTGGGTTTAATTGTATTTTTTTACAAACCCTAATTTTGCTGTTAATTGGGGATTTTTTGGGATTTCCATTGTATGTATAAATAGGGGTCTTTGGGTGTTGTAATGGGATATGCCTGGGCTAGTCAGTGCTTCACCCAAGAGGACTGGAATAGCCAGTGCCTCAAGGGTTAGTTCTTAGTTTAAATTATTTTGTAAATTTCAATTGTATTTGTCCCATCCATGCTCTGATCTTGTTGTGCTTGAACTGTCTAGGATTGAAT
>NW_020639425.1:0-262 GCF_003573695.1 Papaver somniferum
ACATTCTGGAGAAGACGGTCAACCCGTCCAGGAAAGATTGGTCATTGAGATTGAATGATGCTTTGTGGGCCTATAGAACAGCTTATAAGACACCAATTGGCATGTCCCCCTATCGTCTAGTATATGGAAAGCCATGCCATCTACCTGTGGAATTAGAACATCGTGCCTACTGGGCAATCAAAGAACTGAACTTTTCTCTGGACGAAGCTGGAATTCAACGGAAACTTCAACTCAACGAGTTGGAAGAATTGAGAAATGAGGC
>NW_020639425.1:462-1000 GCF_003573695.1 Papaver somniferum
TTTTTTCCAAAAAGTCCAACCCCATTAAAAACCAAAATTTTCTTGTAGATAATGTGTTAGTTATATTTCCTTTTGTATATATTTTGTGCTCATCCATTGTGACTACTAATATGATGGATTTTTCCTTGAAATAACGGAGTTTTAATCGAGCTACCACCGTACAATCGGGTATTCTCTCTCCTTTTACTCTACTCAGCATGTTCCTCTTCATATATTGTTTTATAATTCTTTCCATATTTTGAAACATTGAGGACAATGTTTAGTTTAGGTTTGGGGGTATAGAGTAGATACCACGATAATATGCCATAATTGAAAACGAACTCCTTCTTCTTTTTTGAAAAAATTGAAAAATTCCAAAAAAAAAAATTATTATTAAAAAAATCAAAATTCCAAAAAAATTAAAAAATTGAAAAAAAATCATAAAAATGGAGCTCATTTACCTTGAAATTTTGACTCTTGTGCAAATATGTATTTTTATTAGGAGTCTTAGTCTAGATATTTAGGCACCCTGATTCTAGCACAATTCACATAGTGATAA
>NW_020639426.1:0-286 GCF_003573695.1 Papaver somniferum
CGAAGTTGACGAATTCGTGCGTGTTTAGGATTTATGAGAATATTTTCATGGAATCTTACCCGTAAACTGCTAAAGATCCATCGTTCTAGGGAAGTTCGAGTCTCGTACTAGTTATCTCATGACTACATTTCGATCTCGGTACAAGTTCACTTCTCGAAGTTGACGAATTCGTGCGTGTTTAGGGTTTATGAGAATATTCTCATGGAATCTTACCCGTAAACTGCTAAATATCCATCGTTCTCGGGAAGTTCGAGTCTCGTAGTAGTTATCTCATGGCCAGTTTTCG
>NW_020639426.1:387-1000 GCF_003573695.1 Papaver somniferum
TGAATTCGTGCGCGTTCAGGGTTTATGAGAATATTCTCATGGAATCTTACCCGTAAACTGCCAAAGATCCATCGTCCATGCTAAGTTCCAGTCTCATAGTAGTTATCCCATGGTTAGTTTTCGATCTCGGAACAAGTTGACTTCTCGAAGTTGACGAGTTCGTGCGTGTTTAGGGTTTATGAGAATATTCTCATGGAATCTTACCCGTAAACTGCTAAAGATCCATCGTTCTCGGGAAGTTCGAGTCTCGTAGTAGTTATCTCATGGCCAGTTTTCGATCTCGGAACAAGTTCACTTCTCGAAGTTGACGAATTCGTGCGTGTTTAGGGTTTATGAGAATATTCTCATGGAATCTTACCCGTAAACTGCTAAAGATCCATCGTTCTCGGGAAGTTCGAGTCTCGTAGTAGTTATCTCATGGCCAGTTTTCGATCTCGGAACAAGTTCACTTCTCGAAGTTGACGAATTCGTGCGTGTTTAGGGTTTATGAGAATATTCTCATGGAATCTTACCCGTAAACTGCTAAAGATCCATCGTTCTCGGGAAGTTCGAGTCTCGTAGTAGTTATCTCATGGCCAGTTTTCGATCTCGGAACAAGTTCACTTCTCGAAGT
>NW_020639427.1:0-552 GCF_003573695.1 Papaver somniferum
TGCTAAAGCTCGCCTTATTCGATGGATACTCTTATTACAGGAATTCGACATCGAAATCCGTGATAAGAAGGGGTGTGAGAATGTGGTTGCTGATCATTTGTCTAGATTAACTTTAGAGTCTGTTGATGAATCTGCGCTGATTAGAGAATCATTCCCAGATGAACAGCTGATGTCGATCTCAGACATTCCTTGGTTTGCTGATATCGTTAACTACCTTGCTGCAGGTAGGATGCCCTCACATTGGTCGAGACAAGACCGCTATAAGTTTTTGGCTGAAGTTAAACACTTCCTCTGGGATGACCCATATCTGTTTAAGTATTGCCGGGACCAAATCATTAGGAGATGTGTCCCCAACACCGCACAGAAAGATGTGATATCTTTTTGCCATGACCAGGCATGTGGAGGCCATTTCAGTGCCAAGAAAACCGCTGCAAAGATCTTGCAGTGTGGATTCTATTGGCCATCATTGTTCAAGGATTGCCATGATTATTGTGTTGCTTGTGAACGCTGTCAAAAGCTAGGAAGCATTTCGAGGAGAAACATGATGCCATT
>NW_020639427.1:563-1000 GCF_003573695.1 Papaver somniferum
TATTGTGTTGCTTGTGAACGCTGTCAAAAGCTAGGAAGCATTTCGAGGAGAAACATGATGCCATTGAACCCCATTTTGATTGTGGAGATTTTTGATGTCTGGGGGATCGACTTCATGGGTCCATTCCCTATTTCTGACGGTAGAGTGTACATCCTAGTCGCAGTTGATTACGTCTCTAAGTGGGTAGAAGCCATAGCAACCAGAACAAATGACCACAAGGTGGTACTTTCATTTCTAAAGGAAAACATATTTGCACGTTTTGGTACCCCTAGAGCTATCATCAGTGACGGCGGTTCACATTTTCGTAACAAGTACTTTGAGTCTTTAGTACGCAAGTATGGCATAACTCACAAGGTTGCTACTCCGTACCACCCTCAGACTAGTGGACAAGTGGAAGTGTCTAATAGGGAAATTAAGCACATTCTGGAGAAGACGGT
>NW_020639428.1:0-320 GCF_003573695.1 Papaver somniferum
AGAGATCGATGGATTTAGGTTTAGGGATCGTTTGTTTTGGGGTATAGATATTAGGTACTAGGGTGTTGAGCGGGATCATCAATATTTGATGTTTTGTGAGGGGGATCCGTTAGATGAAAAGATGAAGGAATGATCCAACGGCGCGATGAAGATGGGTGTGGAAAGACCGTTGGATCTGAGATACAGCAAAACTGACGGTCCAAGATGGAGTTAGGTGCTGAAGTGTTAGACAGGAACATCAAAGCTCGATGTACTCTGATGTAGCGACCGTTAGATGATGGAATGATCCAATCTGACGGCTAGAAAGGTAAACGGGTATG
>NW_020639428.1:520-1000 GCF_003573695.1 Papaver somniferum
TTTTGTGTGTAGAAAATTATCTTGTGCACAACATTCTTCGCGGCTTCCTTGCGTAATTCCTCCCGACTTTTCACTAATTTTCTGCTCTTTTCCGCTCCGCAATTCATCCAAGCTTTATTTAGTACCTAAAAATACAAAATTAATTAATAAAAATATTTATTCTTGAAAACAATGAAAATACAGAATATGGGATAAAATGTAGAATTAATGCACAAAAGATGAGTTAAATGCCAAGAAAAATATATAGAAATATGCACTTTTTAGCACTCATCAAATACCCCCAAACCTGAATTTTACTTGTCCTCAAGTAAAACAAAACTAAGGAAATCCTACCTATACCACTGTCGCTGGTCTCTCGAATGCATTTAGCGTATGCACTAAGCCTTTTAAACCACTAAGTGTCCCTAGTGGACGAGTTGAAGTCTCGTGAAGGTTTGCTTAGAACGTACCTACAAAGTTCTAGGCCAAAATATAAGCTCA
>NW_020639429.1:0-409 GCF_003573695.1 Papaver somniferum
AAAATGATTAATATTTTTGATTGTGGTTGTAGTAATGAGGTTCAAACTCTCGGACTTGTGAAGATTAAATTTACATATATAATAAAATTATATACAAAATTATTAACAATGGGTGCGAGAGGTAACCAAGACACTAGATTCCACTATTATGCAAAATTGAATGATAAATATTTCAAAACCCTATTTAATTCTTAAGTCCTATTTTATCTTTAATTCACTATCAATCATACATATTCTCAAACATTATTTATAAACCTTAAGCATAGATTATCAAGAGATTAAACCAAGCATAACCTATCAAAC
Source organism: Papaver somniferum (assembly GCF_003573695.1). NCBI lineage: Eukaryota > Viridiplantae > Streptophyta > Magnoliopsida > Ranunculales > Papaveraceae > Papaver > Papaver somniferum. Next base: position 304 of record NW_020639429.1, read on the forward strand.
TGAATAACAAATAATTAAGACAATCATTCAAATAATTTAAAACTCTGCAAAAGCAGCGATTAGGTGAATTATATAATTAAATGAAATAGTTACCCATTTATGTTGC
>NW_020639429.1:609-1000 GCF_003573695.1 Papaver somniferum
CATTCCGTGAATTATCCAGCTAATTCTGGCCAAATTTGATCGAACCAAAAGCCCAAAACGTGTTTGCTAGGACATATCACAACTTCCTACCAAAAATCAGCCATTGAACCGCCCTTGAACACGTTCAAAAATTCCAACAAAACATCTGCTAGTTGATAGTATTTCTTTCCAGCCAATTTTTTGTTTTTGAATTTGGGAAGAAGATGTCCTCCCCCCTAACCAGAACTGGGGTGCGAATAGCAGCCGCCTTTGGGGTGACCTGGGGTTCCCCTTAGTAATTGAGGTGCCCCTTATCCAACGGTGAGAATCCGAATAACACGTGTCCTCCGGGGCTTTTACCAATTTTTCGAGCCGAATTTTCCAAAAAATGTTTATTTTCCAAAGGTGCCTA
>NW_020639430.1:0-1736 GCF_003573695.1 Papaver somniferum
GATTTTGAATAATGAATTTTGTTCGTGTTTGCAGGTTTGAAGGAGCGAACGAATTCTCGAGATTGTAATCACTACAGCTAGTGAAATTGTAAATAGGTAAGAGTTAGAAGGTTACCATTTTTGTAGACTCTGTTGTGAGCACATTTATTCCATGATTCATTGTTCTGTCGAAGCATGCGCTTTGTATGAACGATGTGCTGGAGTAGCCACTTTGAGAGAATGACTGACTCCCATGATGATTCTTCCAAAGATGGTGTTTCCAGAGATAACATCTCTACGGACGAAACTTTAAGAAATGGTACTTCTGAAACCTCTGGGTGATGGTGAGAGATCCTTCATACTGAGTTGTACTCGTGGTTATTTCATTAGATTTACCATAGGATGATCGTGTAGTGAGATCCTGGATCAATGTAGACTCCACGGAAATGGAAGAAAGTCTAGGGGGCGGAGAACCCATAAGTAAGGACTACAGGATGTTAGCAAATGACGTGTAGTCCCCAGTCGTTTCTTTGGTGAGTTGTTAGCGCTTCTTGTGTCATGACTTTTCCCGTGCAATTAGGATCATGAGACCAAGGTTTGTTATTTCTTTTCATACTTTTGCTCCATCAATTGACGATCTTCAACTTGTTCCCGGGCAAACAATTCATGAATCCAGCACTGATGAAGAAGTCGATGTAAGTATCCTTTTTCGTGCATGTGGTCGTGGCATCTCCTTGAATGAAATAATAATAATTGTTGTTGGTGAATCCAGGAAGAAATCATTTTAGATAAGCATCGTGTTGATGAAGCGTGCTCTTCTTTGGGATATGGGAATTCCTGAAATCCCAAACCGAATGGAGATAGCGGCGTTGCCAATGGAGATTGCCGAACCTTCAAATGATTTAGAGACTCCCCTAGTAAGTATATCTCTTGTAATCTCTTCATAGAAGTATGAAATTGCTGATTTGTGAATGAATGAATGAATGAATGAGTATCCATGTGAGTATACGAGTAATTTTGCTGAAATACGTCACCAGAAAATTTCATACTTCAGCATTTTAGCAAAAACACCGTAAAATCTTCGTTAAGTCGGATTTTCGCGATCTTCATATGTATCTTCAAGCCCATAAAATATCCCAGCTTTAACAAAGAATATTTTTGAGTTTTGAGCATGTTTAGGGCTTGAAAAAGGCGAAACAGTAAACTTCCAGGAGACTTTTAGAACTTTTCAGATTGTATATTGTCCAATGTTTCGGCCACATGTCCTTGATCGTTTCTTCAATTGCTTTGAATTTTGGATACGTTGTAGAGGACATTTATACGAAGAGAATGGTATATGACACATCCCTAGATTCTTCACCAAATGCTCCGAGCTCGTCGGTTTGTACAGGAAAATATAAAATCATCTTAGACGAGCTTGATGTAAAACACCCATGTTGTGTTCTTAGACCATTCACTTGTATCTTGAACGGTTGGTGAAGTATTTTAATGTCATTTATTCATTCGAGATCGGGACCCTTTGATTGATACATGAGCATGGTGCTTGTAGTGCCATCTTGTTCCTGTCAGTCGTAGAAACATCACTTCTGAAACCCTGGTCACGGGACCATAGCTGAGGTTGATCTCGAGAGGGGATGATGTAATGACCATGGTTTCATGTCCCGGTGGTAGCATTACTTTTATGATGAATGATTAGCACATGAGAGTCTGGTTCCATGAGTCTTGGACTGTGAAACTGATCGTCATGATCAGTGGAC
>NW_020639431.1:0-536 GCF_003573695.1 Papaver somniferum
CTGGCGAACCCTTGGTCAGAGGCTTCCCAGACGGTGGGGGCCGAGGCAACGTTCTAGGATATGGGGTTAAAAAATTTACATACACCCATTCCGTCGACCCGTTGCCTTAAGATTGGTTGGGTATCTCTTTCTGCTGGGTGCCTTCCCCCTGGTCTTACACTTATGGACACTGATGGGGGAGCCCTGAGAGATTGTAGATTAACTACTTTCCCCAATATTGTTGATAAGTTGATTTCTTGAATTTTGAGGAAAGATTGTTTGATTTATAAGTTGAGGCCTGCAATTCCTCGTCCAGAGATAGAAACATGTAAAGCGGTCACGCTGCCTTATTCTTCTGGTACTCTTCACGCAGATGCAAAGCTGCGTTGCTCCTATGGGTAATATGGTTTAAGCCACTTAGCATTCCAAGGATGTCGGAGGACCTCGCCTTTCATATTGCGAAGGTAATAAGAACCGGTTCCCGTAATGTCGTGTATTATAAAGGGTCCTCCCCACGTAGGTGCTAACTTTCCCCATCTCTTTTCTCGTTGATACTG
>NW_020639431.1:558-1000 GCF_003573695.1 Papaver somniferum
TTCCCGCAATGTCGTGTATTATAAAGGGTCCTCCCCACGTAGGTGCTAACTTTCCCCATCTCTTTTCTCGTTGATACTGCGGGATAGTTCTTAACACATACTGTCCTTCTACAAAATTCCGAAGCTTGACCCTTTTGTTGTACTCCCTTGCTAGTCTTCGTTGATAATTTTCCATCTTTTGCAATGCTGCTTCCCTTCTTTCTTCTAGGTCGTCCAATCTCTCTAACATCATGTCTGTTGTGAGATTTTTCTCCCATGCTTCGGTCTTCGTGGTTGGCATGAGGATCTCTGTCGGGATGACTGCTTCAGCTCCATAAGTGAGGAGAAACGGGGATTCCCCGGTGGCAGATCTTCTTGTTGTTCTGTATGCCCATAACACATTATGCAATTGTTCACACGATCGCCCCTTATGTTCGTCTAATTGTTTTTTGAGGATAAGGGC
>NW_020639432.1:0-593 GCF_003573695.1 Papaver somniferum
TTTTGATGCTAATAGTTAGTGAAAACAACTATTGTCATCCTCTAAGAAAGTTTCAATGATTGAAATAGAGTTAAGAACACTTAACCAAAATAGGATTATAGACATAGTATGCGTAGTTGCATATATGTTGATCGAAGACCGGTATAGTATGCATACTGGGAAGGTCAGGTGAAGTCCGGGAGCCTTGGTATGCGTACCCGTACGCGTAATGGAGAACTCAGTTAAAGTCCGGGAACTTTTGTATGCGTACCCGTATGCGAATTAATTCAACTGTTGTTTTGGATGTGTGATAGTATGCGTTCCCGTTCACATACTGTCGGACACAGTCCAAATACTTAAGTATGCATACCCGTTTGCATACTTGAGTGGGTTAAATTCTAGAATTGGTTTTTTCATGAACTAATACATTTATATAATAAGGAATGCAATCTTTTGAAAACCGTGGCTATAATGTTCATCAATTGATTCGAGTGAATCAAAATCGATTTTGCTTCAATTGTGTCTTGTATACTTCTATGAGAATATAAAAAATTGAACAACTCTATAACTAGTTTCATTTGAACTAGTTGTGGTTAAGATCAATAAGGTTGATA
>NW_020639432.1:604-1000 GCF_003573695.1 Papaver somniferum
AGAGAATCAACTAGACAGTCAGACTCAATCTAGATAAAAAGTATATCAAAGAGTTTATATCTCAATCTCTCGATTTGATATATACTCAAGCAAATAGAAATCTGCGAATCTTTATCAAATACTAGAGAGATAACTTGGATGGTACCAAAGACCAATATCCAAGTGTCAATCGATTTAAATCAACAACCAAAAGGTCGAATATTCTTATTGATTGAACAACGCACAACCTATGATATTTCAATTATATAACAAAATATAATGCGGAAAAGAAATAACACATACACCATAATTTTGTTAACAAGGAAACCGCAAATGCCGAAAAACCCCGGGACCTAATCCAGATTGAACACACACTGTATTAAGCTGCTACAGACACTAGCCTTCTCCAAATTAACT
>NW_020639433.1:0-519 GCF_003573695.1 Papaver somniferum
TAGCTATGGGGAGTCGAGATCAAGAAGATTATGAAAGAGAAAGAAATTTCTACAGTCGTGGAGGAAATAACAAGATTCAAAGACTCGATCAACCGCAAGAAACTTATGGAGGTCAAAGACCAAACTTTAATAGAGGACAAGGAGGTCACAAGGTAGTATGGGAAGAAATCAAGATGCCACCTCTAAATGCAAGTGTGGAGAAGATATGGGAAGCTATAATCTTGATGGAGAATATACCAACACCATGGAATATGGGAACGGAACCACCTCCAAATCACAGAAGTCATGAATTTTGTTCTTGTCATCATTTTCATGGACATACCACAAACGATTGCAGAAATGTAAAAAAATTATTTTGAGAATGATAGATCAAGGAAAACTAAACGACTTTCTGGTAGGGCATCCGCAACCTCAACCATTACCACCACCGCCAGAACATCACAAAGTGAATACGATGAAAAAGAAAGAAACATTCTTCATAGAAGTTGGTGCAAAAGCAAAAAATCTATTCTGTAACTC
>NW_020639433.1:530-1000 GCF_003573695.1 Papaver somniferum
GAAACATTCTTCATAGAAGTTGGTGCAAAAGCAAAAAATCTATTCTGTCACTCTATCGTACATTCATATAAGACAATTGAAGATTTTCATGATAATGTTTTGAGTAGAGTGTTCGCAAGAGATAATAATGGAAGAGAAATTATGAATATTGTGAAAATCTCGCGATTAGAGGAATGGCAGAAACTGATCATTTCTTTTACCGCATAACAAATTCCCGAAGGAGATGAGGTGCATGATAATCCATTGGTAATAAAATTAGAAATTAATCCAAAACCGAAAGAAGATGAGGATGATGAAGCTGAAGATTCATGGGCAATCAAGAGAATTCTAGTCGATACTGGAAGCTCTGTGAACATCTTATTTTATCATACTTATAAAACCATGGGTGGAAGAGATGATGATCTTATACCATCAACATATAAGATTTATGGTTTTAATGGTACTGCTAACAAGCCTAAAGGGGAGGTTAC
>NW_020639434.1:0-459 GCF_003573695.1 Papaver somniferum
AAGGTTTCCTCATAGTCAATACCCTCTTGTTGAGTATATCCTTTTGCCACTAGACGAGCTTTGTATTTTTCGATTGAACCATCCGCCTTGCGTTTAATTTTAAAGACCCATTTGTTTCCAATGGCCTTTCGCCCAGGTAGAAGATCAACCAACTCCAAAACGTCATTCTTATCCATTGATTTAATTTCCTCTTGCTTTGCAGAAATCCATTTATTGCAATCAACTGAAGAGATGGATTCTCTAAAAGAAGTAGGCTCATCTTCAATACTTGCAGCATATATTAATATTCCCCCTTCAATCTCAAAGTGACGACGGGGTACTTTTCCATGCTCACTTCTGCGTGGTTCAAAAACTCGTGTCTCTAGCGATTCACTCCCACTAGGATGTAGACCACTCCCACTATCTTCAGCGATTATAGGTTGAGAAACTAATTCTTTACCTTCGCTCGAAGATGGTAAG
>NW_020639434.1:470-1000 GCF_003573695.1 Papaver somniferum
GTTCACTCCCACTAGGATGTAGACCACTCCCACTATCTTCAGCGATTATAGGTTGAGAAACTAATTCTCTACCTTCGCTCGAAGATGGTAAGATATCTTCACTCTCTTCTATTTCAAAGAGTTCCAAGTTTTTGTTAATGTCACTGATTCGAGGAAAATCATTTTCAATGAAAACAATATCTCTGGACTCTATCTCAGTCATCCCTCCACTTGGATGTTCACCATGCATCACATATCCTTTTGAGAAATCAGAATATCTTATAAAGACAATCTTTCTTGCTCTAGGACCTAGCTTTCCATACACATGAGAAGCGTTGTGAACATAACCAGCTGAACCCCATGGGCGCAAATTACCTAAATTAGGTTTTTCGCCTTTCCAAAGTTCATATGGCGTAGAAGAAACCGATTGAGTTGGGACACGGTTCAAAATGTAGGGCAGTCATAATAGCATCCCCCCAGAAAGATATTGGGAGGTTGGCTTGCGCCATCATTGATCTAACCATATCTAATAATGTCATATTCCTTCTCTC
>NW_020639435.1:0-662 GCF_003573695.1 Papaver somniferum
CTAGCATGCCAAGCCGTTCAAACCTAGGGCCAAGCCGCCACACGCGCCATTGGCACATGCCAAGCGACGCTTGCGACCTAGCATGCCTAGACGTGCAAACCTAGGGCCAAGCCGCCACACGCGCCATTGGCACATGCCAAGCGACGCTTGCAACCTAGCATGCCAAGTCGTGCAAACCTAGGGCCAAGCCGCCACACGCGCCATTGGCACATGCCAAGCGACCCTTGCAACCTAGCATGCCAAGCCGTTCAAACCTAGGGCCAAAGCCGCTACGCGTGCCATCGGCACATGCCATGCAACACTTGCATTTTGGCATTACCAACTGCACCTGATGCGCAACCTACAACCAAGGCATTCCACACAAGCCATTGGCACATGCCATGAAACCCTTGCACTTTGGCATGCCGCGCCTACATCAAAGGCCACGATTCCTCTCAAGATGCAAAATCTCGACCGTCGAAGGTCGTCACTGAGCCGGCACATCTCTCAAGCTCAACTTATCAAACACCAGCGACATGCTACACGTTTTCCACGAAAACACTCGAGACATCAATACATGTCACAAACTGGGGGATGCTCTTTAGGGTTTTGGTTTGGCGGTTTACAGCGTGCGGCATACACAAATGCCCGTTTCAAGACAGTGTATTAAGAATAAAACGGTT
>NW_020639435.1:673-1000 GCF_003573695.1 Papaver somniferum
TGCGGTTTACAACGTGCGACATACACAAATTCCAGTTTCAAGACAGTGTATTAAGAATAAAACGGTTAGTAAATGCAGGAAGTAATGGTGAAACGCTCTTTCATTATGGAACATCAATTCCATCAAATTCCATCAATACCAGGCGTTACCACCTCTTCCCATTTAACTCATCCGTTTCTTTTTCTTACGAGGCCAGAGTACGTTTCACTTAGACTTGTATAAATAGGTCTTACCTATTTCCACCAAGACAACAAGTTTTTGGTCAGGAGAAATACAATACTCAGAAAGGCAACTTTGCTAGCTTTCCCAAAAGCTTTCACCTTCTGA
>NW_020639436.1:0-490 GCF_003573695.1 Papaver somniferum
CACAAACAGCGAATGCAAGCTTATTACCCAAGCTAATAAACACAGTGGCGAATACTTCGCAAGTACAACAAGAGAAGGCGACAAGTAACAATCTAGAGAAATTGGTATCTACGGGGAGCCGAGATCAAGAAGAGTATGAAAGAGAAAGAAATTTCTACAATCATGCAGGAAATAACAAGATTCAAAGGATCGATCAACCGCAAGAAACTTATGGAGGTCAAAGGCAAAACTTTAATAGAGGACAAGGAGGTCACAAGGTAGTATGGGAAGAAATCAAGATGCCACCTCTAAATGCAAGTGTGGAGAAGATATGGGAAGCTATAATATTTATGGAGAATATACCAACACCATGGAACATGGGAACGAAACCACCTCCAAACCACAGAAGTCATGAATTTTGTTCTTATCATCATTTTCATGGACATACCACAAACGATTGCAGAAATGTAAAGAGAATTATTTTGAGAATGATAGATCAAGGAAAACTAAA
>NW_020639436.1:520-875 GCF_003573695.1 Papaver somniferum
ATAATCATTTTGAGAATGATAGATCAAGGAAAACTAAACGACTTTCTGGTAGGGCATCCACAATCTCAACCACTGCCACTACCACAAGATCATCACAAAGTGAATACGATGAAAAAGAAAGAAACATTCTTCATAGAAGTTGGTACAAAAGCAAAAAATTTATTCTATCACTCTATCGTACTTTCATATAAGACAATTGATGATTTTCATGATAATGTTTTGAGTAGAGTGTTCGCAAGAGATAATGATGGAAGAGAAATTATGAATATTGCGAAAATTTCGCCACTAGAGGAATGGCAGAAACAGATCATTTCTTTTACCGCAGAAGAAATTCCCGAAGGAGAAGAGGTGCATG
>NW_020639437.1:0-470 GCF_003573695.1 Papaver somniferum
GGTCTCGTAGGAAGTGGAAATGATTGAGTGATGGAAGAGTGGAGTAACGTGTAACCGTCAGGGTGCTGATGCCATGGAGTTTTGGCGCAGTGATCCTTAATACAAAGATGAGTGTTGAGGTGGTGAAGCTGTCAGCACTATGACAAAAGTAGTGAGTGTTGAGGAGTTTGAACGTCTCAACATTAAGAGGAAAGATGTGTCAAGGAAGTATGCCTAACAAAACAGTGGTGAGTGTTGAGGATTTTGCAATCTTAACACTAAAAATCAAAGAATTGAGAGATTAGTTGACAGCAGTCAAAAGATGAGCGCCCATTTCCAATACAATAGGGGTCTCTACTACTGAATACCGTGATTGATGAGTGGGTAGGTGTGACGTTCTTCTACTTGAGTTGGAACGTGACAGAATTTCGCGATTCAGATATGTGCGAAAGAAAAGTACATTACCTAAGTCAATTCTCATTGCTCTTTCT
>NW_020639437.1:481-1000 GCF_003573695.1 Papaver somniferum
TAATTTCGCGATTCAGATCAGGACGCTGCTCTTGCTCCGCGGCGATATGGACTTGACCTGCTCCTACCCACCTCAGAGCACCATAGCATGTCGGGAATAAGGGGGCGAATGTGGATCTGGCCTTTGCCTTAGAGAGAAACCGTGATGATCACCGTCTAGTTATGCTTCGGATGCTTCGCCATTTCAGATCGACCCAGTTCCCCTTCTTTTCCGGTTCACTCCCTTTTCCGACACAGGGACGGCCTAACAAAAAGTCAGACCTACTTGACTTGAGTTTCTAGTATGAGACTCTGATAAATCGGGAAGATGAGGAATACCAACGTCTAGACGGTAAGACCCCCAGAATTGTAAAGAATCGAATTAGAAATCCCGGGCACTGCTGGTAGCATAGCTACTTGCTCGCATTCTATAAATTTCGTTCTGCTTCCTGCTTGCTGAAGACCGTAAGTAATTATTTGTGGGTGAAAATGGTTTCTGCTGATTTTGGTAATTTCGGGTGTGTGGGTGAGAAACGAATTT
>NW_020639438.1:0-471 GCF_003573695.1 Papaver somniferum
TTTTACCAGACGTAATGCCTTAGAACATATTATTTATGATTACAATACATTTTTCAATCTTTTTCTGTTAAAGAAGAGTTTATCTAGTTTCCAATTTAGTCTCAGAAATCAATTTCCGACTCATAACGAAGTGTGTAGACTTTTTGAGTTAACGTATATAAAATTCAACATTTTTATGAACACTTTTTTTTTGTGTTGGCTTTGTCTTTCTATTTGATTCAAGATAAATGAAATTTGTTAGGATTTGGATTAGTTCTTCTTCGTCTTTCATCCTTCTTCTATTGTGAAATTTGACTTCCTTCATATTTTCTTGAATCAACGTACATAGAAATGCAATTTTTGCTAGACGTAATTCCTTAGAACATATAATTTGTGATTAAAATACATTTTCGAAACTTTTTCTGTTAAAGATGAGTTTATCTAGTTTACAATTTAGTCTCAGAAATCAACTTCCGACTTATAACGAAGAGT
>NW_020639438.1:537-1000 GCF_003573695.1 Papaver somniferum
TTTAGACTTTTTTGAGTTAACATATAAAAAATCTAACATTTTTATGAATTCTTTATTTTTGTATTGGCTTTGTCTTTCAATTTGATTCAAATAGATGAAATTTGATGGAATTTGGATTAGTTCTGGCTGGTCTTTCATCCTTCTTATATTGTGAAATTTGACTTCCTTCATATTTTCTTGAATCAACGTACATAGAAATGCAATTTTTACTAGACGTATTGCCTTAGAACATATTAATTGTAATTACAATACATTTTTCAAACTTTTTCTGTTAAAGATGAGTTTATCTAGTTTACAATTTAGTCTCAGAAATCAATTTCCGACTTATAACGAAATGTGTAGACTTTTTTGAGTTAACGTATATAAAATTCAACATTTTTATGAACTCTTTCTTTTTGTGTTGGCTTTGTCTTTCTATTTGATTCAAGATAGATGAAATTTGTTAGGATTTGGATTAGTTCTG
>NW_020639439.1:0-274 GCF_003573695.1 Papaver somniferum
TAGATTTTGATGTCGCTCCGCTTGTTGATGATGATAAGTTTCTACTGAGAGAGAGTCGCAATCCAGTAACTAAGACTACATTGTGAGGTTGCTTTGTCTTTCTGGCATTTCCTGACCTACTATTCTTTCCATCATGTATGGTTAGGTCCATCACGGTTACCCTCTAAAAAGAACAAGTTCTCTCCTGAATTTCAAGGATCTCAATGTCTTTTTCTCTAATGTCTCAATAAGTTGTTATCTGTAGCATTCCAATTTCTATCTTTTCGGTGAGAAA
>NW_020639439.1:368-1000 GCF_003573695.1 Papaver somniferum
CGGATACCATGTGACGCTAGAAGTTTCAAAAGTCCAACACAAAAGTTTCTCCCATACCCCCAAACTTAAATCTAACATTGTCCTCAATGTTCTAAAGATGAAATTAAAAGCATGAACAAGGAGAAACTATTACCACTGGGGGGAAAAGAAATATGGAAGGATATTACCGTATCACATGAACGCGGGAGCCTCCCAGTAAATGCTAAATTTATAGTCATTAGCTAGACATCAAATACCTCTAAAATAATTGTCACCTTCCAAAGTCGTATACCAATAGTCGAAACAATTGTGGGTCCATAAGACCAAATAGAACTGCCACGAATAGGAGACAAATGCTCAAGATCAGAAAAATGAGCAGATAGAGCACAACCTGATCTAAAGTTTCTCGCAAGACAACTGGATTTATCTGAGGTGCCCACTTGGGCTTCATATGAGTGTCTCGGCAAACAGATTCATCCGAAAAACGGGTCTCTAACATATGGATTTTCTCCTGGACAGTATCAGGCGGATCAGGTTGTGGAGTCTGAATAGACTCAAGCGATACCTCAGATGCACTAGGCTTGAGTCCCAAGTTATGGACTTCTACTAGGGATAATTGACAATCTCTACCCCCAAATTTAGGGTAATCACTA
>NW_020639440.1:0-459 GCF_003573695.1 Papaver somniferum
TTTTTTTTAAATTTTGGGAGCAAGTTTGGTTTTAATGGGATAAAGAGGAAAAAATTTGGTTGTAAAAATGGGAGCAAGTAAAATTTGGTTTTTGAATGGGAGAAAAGTAATTTTTTTTTTTAATAGAAAATAAAATTTGGTTTTTGAATGGGAGCAATCCCACTGTTGGTTTTGTGTTTGCTTTGGCTCAGCTGGTTTGAAAACGTTTGGTGAAACTGAGTCCAAAATCTCGGCCTAGAATTTGGGTACTCGGCCCACTAACGAGTTAACCTAGCGTGATCGGTTACAAGCTCAGCTGGGTTTAAAAACCCAGAATACAAAATACCAGTCCAAATTAAACAAGCTCACAAAAATTAAATACAAGCCCACAAATTAAACAAACAAGCCCACAAAAATTAATTACAAACCCAACAGAAAATAAAAAGCCCAAAAATTGGCTTTAATATTACAAGCCCACAA
>NW_020639440.1:474-1000 GCF_003573695.1 Papaver somniferum
AACTGAGTCCAAAATCTCGGCCTAGAATTTGGGTACTCGGCCCACTAACGAGTTAACCTAGCGTGATCGGTCACAAGCTCAGCTGGGTTTAAACCCAGAATACAAGATACAAGTTCAATTTAAACAAGCCCACAAAAATTAAATACACAAGCCCACAAATTAAACAAACAAGCCCACAAATAAATTATTACAAACCCAACAGAAAATAAGAGAAGCCCAAAAATTGGCTTTAATATTACAAGCCCACAATTAAAAATTGGAAGCCCACAATTCGGGTTCTCTTAAATGGGTTACCTTTTAAGCACAGCCCAGCTGCTCTGATATTGTTGCAAAAACCCAGTTGGGCTTTGGTTCTTTTCCTTGGTGGCGTCCCAGCAGAGGAAAAACAGGTTCAGAACAGCAGGTCCAACAGCAAATGAAGTGAAGCAGATGCAGATGCAAATGCTATGCAGTGAAATGCAAAAATAGCTAACAAAACAACAAGAAAAACACAGCACCAATCCCCGGCAGCGGCGCCAAAAACTTG
>NW_020639441.1:0-501 GCF_003573695.1 Papaver somniferum
CATGAATATTGATTAGATTAAATCACTTAATTGGTCAATGGTGGAATCCTGAGTCTCGGTGCTTTTTATAATCTTGATAACAACTTCATCTTGAGTTTTTATTTTAATTTAAGTCTAAAACAAATCTTCACAAGTCTGAGTGAACGACAACCTTTTACCACTATCTACAACAACATAAAAAACCACATCAATTTTTGGCGCCACCGACGCGGATTTGTATTAGGTTTTAGGTTTTAGATTTATTTTATTTCTTTTAGAATTTTTGTTCTTTTTTACGCCTTTGGTATTTTTCGATTCTTTTCAGATTGGAGCGAAGCTACAAGGAAAGAAAAAAGTACTATAAAAGGAAAGCATCACCAAAGAAGGAAAGAAGTGAGGAATCCAAAAGGAGTGAAGAAGAAGATTTTGTATATAGTTATTTTTTTTTATTTTTAGAAACTGTAAATAGGGTTTTATTTTTTGTAATTTTTCTTTTTATTTTTGGACACTTTTTGGACTTTA